>NC_089583.1:64991213-65096613 GCF_019320115.1 Miscanthus floridulus | reverse complement strand
AGATGAACTACAATAAACAACTGAAATAAGTTCAAACCAACGAAATAGAATTTAGCAAGGATAAATATCATTCCCACACATACAAAATCCAACAAGAATACTCCTTAATTATGAAGCATGCTTCCAGAAATCAAATGTCTAAAAAAAATATTTCAAAACTTCCATGCCTACTGCTATTGATCCATAAACTCGTCATCAACAGTTTGATGTGGCTGCTGTTCCGGCTGCAGTTGTGGTGTGTGTTCCTGTGTTTGAAGCTAGTGTGAGCTAATTAGATCATTCACATGGGAATCCATCAGTTGGTGCAAACCATTGGCGGAATGAACCACTCCAACCTGCCATCTGCGAGCTCTTTGGATTGTGTATGCCATTGGCACAAAGCATATTGAGCTAAAGAAGTTTTAATCTCTCGATCTCAGATTGTAGCTGATCATTTAGAGCTGTATAAAGAGTAGCAACCCCATGTTACAGAATTATTTGAAGATATAAATTTATAATAAGAAGGGAAAAATATTTGTAAACATGGATGAAGTAGGGTCACACCTAGGAGACAAAAAGACATAATTGCAACAGATATATGCCTATTGAGTATGAATCTTTGAACAAGGGAGCAATGTCGAATCGATGAAAAACCCTTATGTGCATTATTACACCCTTGAATGATAAATTAACTGCAGCTCTTATAATCCACATTTCTAATATATGGAGTAAGCAGATCAAAGTTTATAGATCATTTTTCACATGTTTTTTTTTTATTATCAAAGAATATTAAAGTGGATATGAATCTCAGCATATTATGTTTCAAACACATAATTCACCATATGTGTGATGTCAAACATGTGAAGCAAGAATAAGATGCCACACAGTCTGGCAGTGTCAAATTAATTTGATTTCAAAAAAGAAATGGATAAACAGTAACACATCATCCAATATATATATAGTTCTATAAATATTGTAACTTATTATTTCAAGTTTCTGTCAGACTATAATATCAATCTGTGTCTGTCCATTATAGGCCCCCTTCCACACCTCCTAATATCCACTTACTCTTGCAAATTAATGTTCCAAAAGATAAAATAAAAAATTGTAAATATATACATTGAAATTGACCAAAAAAACCTTTTCAAGAGTAACTGAAAAAAGGACAACAAGACTTTCAGTGCAATCACAAAAAATATTAAAACCATAAACCTAAAAACTATACCAGGCATGTGATAATAAAAACATAACTATATGAACTGAGGGACTTGCTGTTGACATCAATTGTCACAGAATAGTTAGAACCATCTAGTACAACATGTAATTTCACCCTATGTAGCTAATAATTGAGTTTGAGGCTAAATAGAAGCAATTAAACAGTGTAAAGATTAGGTTCCGTACATCCTTCCTTCTAATATAAGTTCTAACCAAAAACTCATCTTTTAAAAATGCTTCAGCAGACAATACATAATTACTACTTGATAATTATTCATGATGCATGGATCTTGTAAATTACCAATGCAGCAAGATCATAAATTGATATCCAACAAGTACAATATTTTTCATGTTCATTTGAAAATGGGAGCTGCTAACCCTCTGACCATTTGATGTGAAGCATCCGATGGGATGATCCATTATTTGAAAACATTACCAGGAGGTAAAAAAAGAGCTTCTACAACATAGCTAGATGCCTAGATCTAGATATCTATAATTAGTGTCCTAAGCAAAGGGTCACATGAAGGTCAGAATATCTTTTGACATATTGAGACACGCTGGTGGAATCTTTGCAAAAAAAAAAAAAAAAAACTTGAAATAGAGAACATATTGAATCGTTGTAGCCATTATGTTCTGTACAATGCAACAAATGATAATAATAAATAATTGATGCAAAAAATGAAATAGCCATTGCAACAAAATAATTTTTTTGCAACACACACAACTACAAATTGCAAAATCTAATAATAGTAGCCACACAAAAAAAGGCAAAATTAAATGTGTGGCAAACAATATGAAAATCCAAGAGAATCCACACCGAGAGATTGCTCATCCTTATTATTATACCCGTGCGTCTTTCTAGTTTTTATCTTTGTTGGAGCTCCAAGTATAGGGAGGGAGACAATGAGTCTCAAGTAAATGCCCCCATTTTCTTTTCCATACACAATAGGCTGCAAAACCTTATATATGTGCAATCCGACAACTAAACAACTTGATGTGGACAGTCGGCCATCATGCAAGCATCAACTTAAAGAACTCTAAATTATTGAATTGTGTTTTGGCAAAGAATGCATATCATCATCTAACACACTACAAGATCTAAACTTAAATGAATCAACTCTTGAATACAAGCAATAATAAGCTCACCTTGGCTCAAATTGGCTTGCTCATTCAGCCCCTTTAACTTTATTTTCAACTCACGGTTCCCAGTCTTGAGGCTATCAACCATCTCCTGGGATAGACAAATAATATAAATATCAACAACCTACATTGTCACTCGAGAAATAATGCTATTACTGCATGTTGTGGCCGGCACACAACTACAGAACAAACCTGGTGTGACTGCACTTGTGCAGATAATGACGTGCACTCCATCTTTAGTGCATCAGCCCGGCGCTGAAGATCTTGCATGTGGTTTGCCTTTTGCACCTTCAATCGTGCCACATATTCCCGGTTACGGAGAATCCTTCAATTTTAAACAAGAATTGAAAAGGAGGAAATTAAGAACATCAGAGGCAGAACTAAAAGGTTGAGCACTTCGATAAATATATACCACACATGCACGGCCACACTGAACATGAGATATTGGAAATCCATGAATGAACGTACCTCCTGACCCTCTTTGGTTCTGTTTTCATGAGCTCCTTGAGTCGGTTGTGTTTATTGATCTTCTCCATGTCAGCCTCAGAGAAGTGCTCCTTGTTGCCGCCCCTTCGTGACATGCTGCTGCTAGCGCCATCTCCAAGAGCTGGCGGGCGTAGTGGAAACTCAGGTCTGTTCATGCTTCCAACCATCAGCTTTGGCACGGCGGGGACAGGGGTGGAGTTTTCCACAGACAAGGAGCTGTAGTTCAATGGCATTTGTGGCCTGGCACTACACCTGCTGCTGTCAATGCTCATCATGTCAAACTTGTTGGCCAACGCCGGCATGGCTGCCGAGCCTTGGCAACTGCCTGCGACGCTGCTCCCCATGCTCTGGTCGCAGCTGCTGCTCGCAGTAGATGACCACAGAGATAGCAGGTCGCTCAGCTGTTGTAGTGCTTGCTCCTCCGACCGGGAATACATGGGCATGGAACCGTGACACTTCCAGGGAATACTGCTACTGCTACTGCCGCCGTTGTTCACATTGTCATGCACGCTTGCCGGCGTCGGCATGGCCTCCCAGGTTTGCCCAACACCAACTCCCTCGGCGGCGCCCGTCATGCTCTGCTCACTGCCGCTACCGCCCAACTGTAGCCTGTGCATGCCTTCTAGTTCTAAGTTGGTGGGCTGCTCGTGCATGTGATTGGGAATGCTCGCTGATCCATGACCATGAGACGATGCAAACGAGTGCACAAGAGCACTGAGCTCGTCGCCATCGTCGAGTGAAATAATCTCGGGCTCAAGGCAAGGAGCAACGACAACGGGCTCTTGCTTTACCTGCTGTAACAGTAGTGGTGGCATCTGCAAGCTCTCGGGCAATGGGGGCAACTCATACATCTCTGAACTCGATGAAGGCTGCACGAAACCAGTGCTAGACTCAGTGGATGAACCGTTATTCTGTGATAGCTGCCCAAACGGCGGCGTCGGCGGCAGATCATAGTGTCGTATTTCTAGGCTCGGCGGCAATGGAGGCAGCTCTGTGTCCGATGTTGTCTGCGCGTGGTCAGCCGAGCATGAAGAGGACTGGAAAATGGTGCTCCCGCTAGGAAGAGGCGCCAGATAAGTGGAGAAATGCTGCGATGCAGCTGGCGGCTCGATCCTAGAGAAGGTCCTGCTGGGCAGATCGGTGGAGGAGGAGGATGGCTGCATCTGCTGTGGCTGCGATGCTGGCAAAGGGAACCCGGAGAAGTTGCCGCCAGGCAGAGGAAGCAGACTAGAAAACAACGGCTGCGCCTGCTGTTGCTGCAATGGCGGTGGCGCGAATCCAGGGAGGCCTCGCATGGTGAGAGCCTGCTGCTGTTGCGACGGGGAAGGAAAGCCGGAGAAGTCCCCGATGGGAATGGGCATATGATGATGGGAGTGGGGCATCGTCAACGACGACGACGACCGCGTCATTTCTTGCTCCTGCTGGCCGTGGAGCAACGGGCGCTGGGTCATTTCTTGCGCTTTCAGATCACCGAAGAGGTTGGTGCCCATCCTACGGATTGCGCTAAGCTCCGAGAGGAAGGGCGAGGGAAGGGAGTGCGTGACGCGGCTGCTTGGGCGTGGGCGGCGTTTCGCCGCCGTCCCTGGCGAAGGCGAGATCTGATGGAACTGGAATGACGACGAACCTGACGCGGAGCCGCCTGTGGCAGCAGAGCCGCGAGAAGCGAGGAGACCGGGCAACGGTGGCAGTGCCGGCGGCGGACAAAGCGATGGCGACGAGCGGCGCTGGGACTGGGATTGCGTCGATGACGACACGCCGAGGAAAGCAGACGACATGGAACCGTGAATCGAGCGATAGGAGGATGAAGAACCTGAGCTGGCAGGGGAGGAAGCGGTGGTGTTGGCCGCTGGTTTCTTGTGCTGCCGCTCCATGGTTCCAATCAAGACTTCAAGAGTGCGAACGAGACGAGCGGCAAAGAATCTGGCAGCGGCGGCGGCGGGGCGAACAGCTGGAATGGGAGCGCCGCCCGAGCTGCCGAGCAAATGGAGAAAGAAAAGGGAGACAGGAGCGTACTGACGACTTTGACGGCAGACGTCTGAGGGTTTCGGGAGGAACCAGGTTTTCGAAGCTTTCCATTTATAGCGCGATCGGATATTCTTTTGTTTGGTGGAGGTGGGAGATATCTCCCCAAAAAAAAGATACGTTTTCTTCTTCTTCTTTTGTGAGTGGAATCTCCCAGATACGTGCATTTATAATTTCTTATAGGTCTTTTTTTCTTTTTGATTCGAGGGTGTATATGGGCTTACGCAGGCTGTTCATAATTTGCAGATTCGTGATATGGGCTAATGCTTCCAACTATGTTTGCGCCACGTAGGGTAGTCAGTCCATGTGATTGAGTATACGCGACACTACTGGAATCACTTCCGTTTCTTAATCTTGTTCGGCTGAAATCCAATTCTAAAACTCTCTAAGCCCTCATTTAGGTGCCTAAACATTGTTCAGGTCTCGGAGCCAGTCAAAATCCGTACTCTCTACATGTTGGTAAAACAAGTCGTTTTGGACAAAGTTGGTCAAACATTAGTAATATAAATCATGAATAATTTTTTGGTCGTTGAGTTTGGAAATGTGAAAACCATGTGATTAGATTTAACTTGAAAAATTCTTTCATACAAATATACATATATCACTTTTTAATAAATATTTTTATAAAAATAAGTTGTCAAAGTTATGCTACGGAGACTGTGTCGCTGTCCAAAACGACTATTTTTACTAACCTGGAGGGAGTACTTTGTATGCCTGACATGAGAGACCCACGAGTCAGCTCCACCTCCCTCCTTACTCTTCTCTCTTCTTCGGCTCTATTATCTCTCTTCCCACTTGAGCTCTCTATTTCCCAGGTGGCACGGATTGCAAGGTGTGACATGTGTCGTTCGTTGTCATAGCCTTTGCTTCCATGTCTCCTCGTGACGACTGAGATGATGATGATCGATGAGGGCATTGTAGCGACCGCTCTCAAAGCGCAACTGTGCCTGGCACAATTGTGAGTGATGCTAGATGGCTTCTTGTCCCGCTACTTCGGGAACCCAGGTCTACACTCATAGCGGCCGTCCTGTTGGACTTTGAATCCGAGCCGGCTGCGTGGGTCTGAGCATTAGAGCAGTAGGTAAGTAACGATGTCTGTGATATAGAAATACACGATGATGCTCCATAATTCATGGAGGGTGCCCCAGCAGAGGCTTTCCATCCCCAATCTAATTCGTCCACCTTCTAAACTGTTTTAGCTCTGACGGCAGCCACTCCAGCACCGCTGTCCACCATCTTGCCCAACGGTTGCCACTCTAGAGCCGTCGTCCACCAAATTTTCATGGCTGGGTTCTTCCACTCAATGAACTATTTTTCCTCCAAGGATTTTGGGCTCGCTTGATTGAGTTCGAACTGCTAGTGTTAGATCTCAGTGACCGACTACATGCAGTCAACTGTTGTGCTGTGGTTGGATCTATCCATCTAGACAAACTCATGGTGAGTGTTCCAGCGACGGAGGGCGGAGGCAAGGAGGCGGTGCGATGAGGGCTCGCAAGAGGTGATCTTGGAGTGGTCACTAATTGGGAAAGTCTAGGTCCCTAAGCCTGTTCATATTTCAACGATCTTCAAAGCTATGCGACTGGCGTGGGGTAACCCTAAGAGCCTGGGAGTGCGATCTATAGGGGAGAAGGGATATAACCTATTTGTAGCAGATTTTGACAGGTAGGTGGAGAAACTGAGAAACAATACGCCTTAGATGGGTGTCCGTGGATGATTGGGAACTTCACATTGATTTTGCAGGACTTCATCAAGAATCTAAGACCATCATATGTATGTTTCTATTGCATGAGTATTTGGGTTTTTGTTCCCAATCTTGCACTAGGTTAGATGAACATGAAGGTCCTCCAATGAATATACTGACTTGGGCCTTACCATGGAGTACTAGGCCAGGACATCCCGCTCCGCCGCAATGACGAAGGACTTTGTGAGTACTGTGTCATTTCCTCCGGTGGAGGCTACAGTTGCTTCGAAGCTCATTACGAATTGGCGAGGGTCTATCTGCCCGTTGAACTTGGGTAAATATATGGGTTTGTAGGTGGGTGGCCAAGGTGAGGTTTGCAGACCTTCGGACAATGGAGATTTGTTGTCTATTGGTTTTGGGCGTGGTATGAGGCTGAGTGGTGTGCGGAAGGTTGACTAAGCTTAGGGGCTTGGTTTGAGGTTATGATGGCTTTGTGTAGCTACACTACTACAGATTGAGCTACCTCTGTCGCTACTTTCACTGTCGTAGAGATAGAAGCGACGGTGTGATACTTCCACCGTCGGTTGCACCGATAGCGTGGCCTCCTATGGAATGAAACTGGCAGTTGAAACTTCTACCACAGATGGGTTAACAATAAATGCAGTAGGGGTATTGGGGTTGCATTTTCTTCATCGTATGAAAAGCCGAGCCAACTGGGATAAGCGTTATGGCCACTGGCCCTATAGGACCATTTGGTCTGGTGGCGGTAAATTTAGCGTGAGTTATTTCCCAAGTACCCACAACACAGTTGGATCACCATTATATACTTCCACTTCTCCATCTTCAAGGTTAGCACATTGTTCCTCTCTCGCAATTTGTGTGAACCATTGTATGCCTCGCGCCACGCCGCGGCCACCTCCCGCATGACCGGCGCATTGTTCCTCTCTCGCAATTTGTGTGAACCATTGCACGCCTTGCGTCGTGTCACCGCTAGATCCAAAGGCAAGGGTATGCTTTCGCACTTCACTGATGGATCTTTGTCGGATTATTTTCCTCTTTAGATCATGTTAGTAAGGAAGCTCTCATCCTACCACACACTGACGATCGTAGGCTCTTCGAAATGGAGGCCCCCAACAAGAGGAACGCATTGGTCAGCCTCACAGATGATGTCATTCTCGAGAGTCTCCACCACCTACCCGCTCGCTCCTTGTGCTACTACAAATGTGTCTGTCACTCCTAAAACCGCCTCATCTCCTACAACCATAAGGTGCTACCCAAGACTGTGGCCGGCTTCTTCTACGACACCGAGAATGGCAAGCGAATCTTCACCAGCATCACTGGTGAACACCCCTCCTTGTCCTTCTTGCCCTTCTCTATTGAGAACGTAGCTGTCTCAGATTGCTGCAACAGCCTCATCCTATGCTAGTGCTTTGGGGCTACTACTAGATACCACTATGTCGTCTACAATCTAGCAACCTAGAAGTTTAAGGCACTACCGCCTAACATCCATAATGTTTGTGAGGCTCGCTTGGGGTTTGATTTGACAGCCTCCTCGTACTTCCATGTGATTCAATATGTGGAGGAGGAGGGTGAGTGCATAGGTATGGAGATTTACTCATCTAAAATTGCAGCATGGATCTATAAGGAATCTAAATGGTGCCAGGGTACTAATGTGGCATGTTTTATATCATCAAGTGTGTTTCTTAACGGTTTTCTACACATTATGGGGTACTCAGAGGGGTACTCTCAGATACTTACTGTGAATATGGAGGGAAACACATCAAGAAAAATTCGTAGGCCTAGTGGTGCTCAACCCTCCATCCATCAAGCTCAGGGTCACTTGTATGTATGTACTGTTGGTGGTCGCAATATGTCTCAGCTTTCAATCTAGATCCTTGAAGACTATGGTACTAATGAATGGACATTAAAGCATACTGTCAGCACACTGAATATGTTTGGAAAGACTAATATTCAATTTGGTTTCCTAGATTGTGATGCGGACTACACAGCGATTGCAGTTCACCAAGAATAAAATTTGATTTTCTTTGTTGGGGAGGAAAGAACCATCATCACATATGACATAGACCGCAGAAAAGTTCATGTCATCCCTGCCCATGTCATTCAGTATGGTAGACGTAGTCCTAACAGAGGACATGAACAGACCATACTATCTTCCTTATGTTCCCTTGTTCTCGAAGCCATTAGGAGATCAGTAAATAAAGCTGCATTTGATGTATCTCTCTATCATGACATGTTTAAATGGACTAATGTTGTTTGATTATCTATAGACATGTTAATTTCCTCTAGGATGGTTGTTGTCATTATTGCAACGAAACTAGTGTGCTATCTTTGTTGCGTTTGCAAACTGGATTATTTCTCTAGCGCGAAGAGTACGGTGGTGTGACAGCTCTCGTCGCCGTTTGGTATGGTGATTCAATGTTAGTTTTAGATAGGCTAGAGGCCCGCCTCCTCCTCAGATAGGAGGAAGAAGTTAACAAGGACCGCGAGACAATGAAGAAGAAAGAAGCACTGTAGTAGAATACTTATATTGATTTCTAATGTTTTCTTATAAATGATTTCTAATGTTATGGGTACATGTGGAATGCTGATGAGGGCACTCTAAAATACACAAAAATAACACCTCAAAAGCACTACAATGCACCTGCCATTGTACTACTGGGCTAGGCTACTAGTACTAACTACACCTAAAATTGACATAGTCATGCTCGATGCCGCTGCCCCCCCGCCATTGCTAGAGGAGGATGCCTTCGATGTAGTGTCATCGGATGACTTGTCGTGGTCCTCCTCGTCATCATCATCAGACATGATCTCGATGGGCGGGAATGGAGGGATCTTGCACTTCTTGTAGCACGGCGTCGGAGAGAAGCCTGGTGGAATGGTGGGGAAGTTATCAACATTCTTGCCATCGTTGTCGCTGCCCTCCGATTCCTCCTTGAAGGCCAGTGGAATGGCGGGGAGGTTATCAACGTTCTCACCGTTGATGTCACTGTTGTCCTCCTTTACGATGACAGCTGGCACCTCCGCCACCACAACCACCTCCTCCTCCTCGCTGGCGCTGTGGCGAATCACCGAGTCACCAGACTCGTGGCTAGACAAGTCGCTGGACGAGTTGCTAGCACTATACCTTGCCATTGCTTGTCGTCCATGGTGAGTTGATGTGATGAACTTATTTTTCGATTATTTAAAGAGTATCGTCCGGCCACACAGTGCACTATGCCACTTGATCATGGACGTTGGACGTTGTCGGATGATTTAGCTCCGGTAGTGCCTAGCAATGTGATCGTAAAGACAGAATCAGATAGTAGCACATGAGACAGAGATTTATACTAGTTCAGGAGGAGCAGAGCAGGGAAGAGTGGGAGAGAGGGGAGCAGTGAGGCCGAGAAGCTTTGGGAGAGCGTCCATGAACTTAACCAGTCTATGCGGGCGAAGCAGTGATGGTGGCGGCGCAACAGAAGGTAGACCACGCGTCGGTGACTGAGGGAGAGGGGAGGGAGGCTGCAGCTAGCCCCGGTCATCAACAAGTGAGAGAGAGAAGGCGGGTGCACGTGGGCTGGGTTGGCGCCGAGGCTAGCCTAGTGTGGGAGAAGAGGAGGGTGGCAGGCTGCGTTGGTGGGCTAGAGAGGGAGAGGGAGAGAAGAATGAACCCCGGGGCTTTTCTAATTAAGAATTCATTTTTCCTTTTCCCAGGAATTTTGATACTGTGATTTTGAAATGAATTGTATCAAATTCAAAAATTGTTTTTCATGGAGAGTGTACCACCATATGTTCAACAAGCAAATCAAGCAACCATTGTCACACATGTAATATAATTCTTATGTGATTCTATTCGTGACAAAATATTCCTATGCAATTCTTATTCATTTGTTTTTATAGAAGGTTTTCAAAAGTTCAAATTTTTAGTGATTTTCAAATTAGGGCAAAATTTAGGGTGTTACACCCATCAAAGTAAACTAGACACAATTAAATAAAATAAGTTCCAAATGAAGAAAATATATACAACAAATGAACTACAATAAACAACAGAAATAAGTTTAAACCAATGAAATAGGACTTAGCAAGGATAAATATCATTCCCACACATACAAAATCCAACAAGAATACTCCTTAATTATGAAGCATGCTTCCAGAAATCAAATGTCTAAAAATAAGTATTATCAAAACTTCCATGGCTGCTGCTCTGACCCATAAGCTCGTCATCAACAATTTGATGTGGTTGTTGTTCTGGCAGCAGCTGTGGTGTGTCTTCCTGTGTTTGTAGCTGGTGTGAGCTAATTAGATCATTCGCATGGGAATCCATCAGCTGGTGCAAACCATTGGCAGATGAAGCACTCCAACCTGCCATCTGCGAGCTCTTTGGATTGTGTATGCCATTGGCACAAAGCATATTGAGCTCAGGAAGTTTTATCCTCTGGATCTCAGATTGCAATTGATTATTTAGAGCTGTATAAAGAATAGTAATCCCATCTTACAGAATTATTTGAAGATATAAGTTTATAAATAAGAAGGGAAAAATATTGTAAACATGAATGAAATAGGGTCACCAAGGAGACAAAAAGACATGATTGCTATTGAGTATGAAATTTTTGAACCAGGGAGCAAATGTCCAATCCATGAAAAAATGTCCAAAAATATTGTAAACATAGATGCCTATTGGAGTATGAAATCTTTGAACTAGGGAGAAAATGTTCAATCGATGAAAAACCCTTACATGCGTTATTATACCCTTGTGTTATTATATCCTTGTTGGGACCCTCCTTCTTCACTCGGTACTCCATCACAATCTTCGTCTCATCACGACACTTGCCACATGGAATGAGAGGGAGGCCCGGCCTAAGTCGCTTTGGAAACCCATGAGAGGCCAAGGACCCGGAAGCAGTTACCATCTACTCTCTAAACTCATTTTTTAATACACTATAAATTTCTCATTTTATAAACAAATAAAATTAAGAAACTATAAAATTATCTATATCTCTAAACAATGAAGCAGTTGCCATCTTCTCTCTATACTCATTTTTAATACACTATAAATTTCTTATTTTATAAACAAATAAAATTAAGAAACTATAAAATTATCTATATCTCTATACTAATTTTTTAATACACTATAGCTCAAAAACATGTTTTAATAAATAACCATCCGTACTAGTTGACCTTGCTTACGTGATCATCTCGGCGAGCATTTCTCCACCGGACGGCACCGTACTTGGTCAAGGAAGAGCTCCGATTCTACGAGGAAGGGAACACGGTCTTCCACGACCGTTGTCGCTCTCCCTCGTAGAATCAAAGCTCCTTCTTGATGTCCGTTACCGCTCGACAGAGAACATGCTCGCCGAGCTGAACACGGTCCGCAAGTTCAACTAGTACGGATTTTCTATAATTTTCTAACTATTTTCTAAGTTTTTCATTTCATAAAAAGTTAAAATAAAAAGTACGGTGATTGACAGACTATTGCGACGATATCGGGACATGTGAATAAATAACCATCCGTACTAGTTGACCTTGCTTACGTGATCATCTCGGCGAGCATTTCTCCACCGGACGACACGTACTTGGTCAAGGAAGAGCTCCGATTCTACGAGGAAGGGAACACGGTCTTCCACCACCGTTATCGCTCTCCCTCGTAGAATCAAAGCTCTTCCTTGATGTCCGTTACCGCTCGCCAGAGAACATGATTGCCGAGCTGAACACGGTCCGCAAGTTCAACTAGTATGGATTTTCTATAATTTTCTAACTATTTTCTAAGTTTTTCATTTCATAAAAAGTTAAAATAAAAAGTACGGTGATTGACAGACTACTGCGACGATATCGGGACATGTGAATAAATAACCATCCGTAGTAGTTGAACTTGCTTACATGATCATCTCGGTGAGCATTTCTCCACCGGACGGCACCGGTCTTGGTCAAGGAAGAGCTCTGATTCTACGAGAAAGGGAACACGGTCTTCCACAACCGTTGTCGCTCTCCCTCGTAGAATCAAAGCTCCTCCTTGACGTCCGTTACCGCTCGGCAGAGAATATGGTCGCCGAGATGAACACGGTCCGCAAGTTCAACTAGCTACTTTAACCTTCTTTCATATAAATATGCAAGCTTGAAGTGATTTTGAGCTCAAATTGCTTACAAATGAAAGAAACCACAATAAAGAACCATATATATAGTGAACAAAATGAGATAAGACAATGGTGAAAAATGAGAGTATGAGATTGGTAACCTTTACAACTGAAGAATCGACGGAGAAATCAAAGAAATCGACGGAGGAATCGAAGAATGGATGGAGGAACAATGGAGGGAGGGAGGAAGTAAGAACACTACTGTAGTGAGCTTCAAAATGTGCTGAGCTCGGGCTCGGGGAGGAAGGAGACGGCCGGGATATAAAGGGGGGATCTTTAGTCCCGGTTGGTGGCTCCAACCGGGACTAAAGGTAACTTTCCAACCCCAGGCGCAGCCACGGCCCGGGAGTAGACCTTTACTCCCGGTTGGAGCCACCAACCGGGAGTAAAAGTATACCTTTAGTCCCGGTTGGTGGCTCCAACCGGGACTAAAGGTCCCTGCCACCTCTGTCTGGCGCAATAGCCTATGTGCAGGGACCTTTAGTCCCGGTTGGAGCTACCAACCGGGACTAAAGGTATCTCTAGTCCCAGGCGTAAAAAATTCCGGAACTAGAGCCTATTTTGGTCGAGGATCAAAGGTCTGTTCTCTACTAGTGATTTCTAATATAGGGACTAAGCAGATCAAAGTGTATAGATCATTTTTCTCATTTTTTTATTATCAAAGAATATTAAAGTGATATGACACAGCATATTATGTTTCAAACACATAATTTACCGTATGTGTGATGTCAAACATGTGAAGCAACAAACAGAGATGCCACATAAGAAATGGATAAACATTAACACATCATCTAAAATATATATAATTCTATAAATATTGTACCTTATTATTGCAAGTTTATGTGACACGTACTATAATATCAATATGTGTTTGTCCATATAAGCCCCCTCCCGCACCCCTTAATATTCATGCATACAAGTTGTGAATCTGAAATACACACCACGTGCTACCAAGCATAAATTCACTTACTCTTGCAAATTAATGTTCCAAAAGTTAAAATAAAAAATTATAAATATACATTGAAATTGACGAAAAAACCTTTTCAAGAGTAACTCAAAAAAGGACAACAGGACTTTCAGTTCAATCACAAAAAATATTAAAACCATGAATCTAAAAACTATGCAAGGCATGTAATAAGAAAAACATAACTAGATGAACCGAGGGACTTATTGACATCAACTGTCACAGAATAGTTAGAACCATCTTGTACACATGGAATTTTACCCCACGTGGTTAATAATTGAGTTTGAAGCTAACTAGAAGCAATTAAACAGTGTAAAGATTAAGTGTCGTACATCCTTCCTTCTAATATAAGTTATAACCAAAAAGTGATCTTTCAAAAATGCTTCAGCGCTTCAGCAGACAATACATAATTACCGCATTATAATTATTCTTGATGCATGAATTTTCTAAATTACCAATGCAGCCAGATCATAAATTGATATCCAGCAAGTACAACATTTTTTCATGTTTATTTGAAAATGGGAGCTGCTAACCCTTTGACATTTGATGTGAATCATCCATGGGTTGATCCATTATTGGAAAACATTACCAAGAAACAAAACTAGAGCATTAGCAAAATAGCTAAATGCCTAGATCCAGATATCTATAATCAGTGTCCTAAGCAAAGGGTCACATGAAGTTCCGAATATCTTTTGACATATTGAGACATGCTGGTGTGGAATCTTTGCAGAAAACTTGAAATAGAGAACGTGTTGGATTGTTGTGGCCATTTTGTTCCGGGCAGTGCAACAAACGAGAATGATAAATAATTAAAGCAAAAAATGAAATAGCCAATGTAGCTATTTTTTTTTGCAACACACACACAACTACAAAATCTAAGAATAGTAGCCACACCAAAATAGAAAAATTAAATGTATGACAAACAATATGAACATCCAAGAAAATCCACACCAAGAGATTGCCCATCCTTATTATACTCGTGTGTCTTTCTAGTTTTTATCTTTCTTGGAGCTCCAAGTATATGGAGGGAAGGAGTGACTCAAAAGGAAATGCCCCCATTTTCTTTTCCATGCATACACAACACGATGCAACACCTTATATACGTGCAATCAAACAGCTAAACGATTTAAATGAGGAGAGTTGGCCATCATATGCATTCATCAACTTAAAGAACTCTAAACTATTGAATTGTATTATTTTGGCAAGGCATGCATATCATCATCTAACACACTAAAAGATTTAAACTTAAATGAATTAACCCTTGATTACAAGGCAATAATGAACAAGCTCACCTTCTTTCAAATTGGCTTGCTCATTTAGCCCCTTTAACTTTATTTGCACCTCATGGTTCTCAGTCCTGAGGTTATCAAGCATCTCCTGGATAGACAAATATTATATATATCAACCACCTACATTGTCACTCGAGAAATATTACTCATGCATATGTTGTTACTACAGAACAAACCTGGTGCGACTACACTTGTGCAGATAATGCCCTGCACTCCATCTTTAGTGCATCAGCCAGGTGCTGAAGATCTTGGAGGTGGTTTGCCTTTTGCACCTTCAGCTATGCCGTGTATTCTCGGTTATGTAAAATCCTGCAATTTTATACAAGAATTGAAAAGTAGGATATTAAGAACATCAGAGGCAGAACTGAAAGGTTGTGCACTGCAAAGTTGAACATGGTATTGGAAATCCATGAATGAACGTACTTCTTGGCCCTCTTAGGATCGCAAATATGGAGAAAGGATCATCAAGGTAGTGGAACAAGATGACCAACATACATAGTTGCTAATTATTGAGTATGAACTTTAAACTTGGGAGCAAATGTCCAATCAATAAAAACTCTTACATGCAATATTACACCATTGAATGGATAAGTTAATCAAATGCCATATGACCAGATAGAGGGACTAAGATCATACTGTATAGACCATTCATTAATTTTTTACTTGTCAAACAATAGTAAAGTGGATTTGACACTCATGACATTTTCCTTATGTTTCAAACAAATAATTCAAAGTTTTACACACATTAATTCACATCGGAAAAGATACCACGAAACAAAAAAGTAGCTTCTACAACGTAACTAGATTACGAGATTAATAATTAGTGTTCTAGGAAAAGGGTCATGTGATGTTTTTCTCGAACACGTAGGAGAGCTGTGTATCTTTATATTAATACACTACGCTAGATTTGGACATCACTGCCGGCTTCATCACTGCCGGATTTGTGAGAACCGGCAGTGATATACCTTCACTGTCGGTTATGAGCTTGAAAACGAGAAAATGATTGGGGCTGGGCTAAAACTGGCAGTGAAGCACCACATCACTGTCGGTTTATGGCTTGAACGGCAATGTTTTGGCGGCCACTTATCACTGCCAATTCAAGCCACAAACCGGCAGTGATTTGGCTCTATCACTGTCTATTCTAGCCAAGAACCGACGGTGATAAGCCTACAGCACAAAAAGGCTACAACCATCCTCTTCTTCCTCTTCTCTTCCATCCCGAGAACAGAGGCGCGTGTTTGGGCCCTTCCCTCCATTGTTGCGGCTGCTCTTCACCATGAAGCTAGCGCTTGGATTTTGAAGAATGGCTTGATCTTTTTGCTTTAAGGTTAGTAACAAACATCCACTCCTTTTATTTTGTTGCTTAATTAGCTTCGTTTTGATGGCTACATTGCTTGATTCTCATTCTAGTTCTTTCTCCATTCTAGAGAGCACTTTTCCAATTAGACATTTGTGCAAGGCTCAAATTGTGGTGAATCCATCATCCAAACGGTTGGTGTCTATGAACACATTTAAATTCCTAGCTAATTATTCCATGGTGGTCAAGATCATCATTGTTAGTATGTGATGCTATAATTAGTTCTTAGAAGTAGAGTAGAATAGATGTTCTTCATTATTGTGCATTAATTGTTTTTACTACAATTTTCAATTTACAGGGCCAGGGCAACCAATTTCAATTTTCCCATAATTAGTGTACAATAATGTTTTCCAAAAATGGTACTTTTGAGAAATAATTATTGTTCATGAAGCTTGATTTCTTATTAATTCTTTGTAATTACTGTCTCAGTATTTTTTTGTGCAGAGATGGATCGAGAGTGGATGCATCTGTCCCAAACGGACAAGCAGTACATGCATGGCGTCAGCCAGTTTATCACCGATGCCAAAGCCCATGCTGGGAATGGGAACCCTGTCTTCTACCCATGCAAAGATTACAAGAATCAAAGGAACTTTCATCAAATTGAGTCTATACGATCGCACTTGATTACCAGAGGGGTTCATGCCAAACTATACGATATGGACTATGCATGGTGAGGTTGGTGTGAATGTTCTGTAGAAAAACGATGATGATATGGACATGCCTAACGTAGCCATCCACGATGCTGACGAGGAACCCGGTGTCAATACGGAACCTATGGCCATAGTTAATAATGTGTTTAGGAACACGCTAGCTGACGACACCGAGGATAACGATGGCATTTCTCAGCTGCTACGTAATGTAGAGACCGGATGTCTTAGTGAAAGACAGCTGAGAAAGCTAGAGAAAATGAGACAAGATGGCAAAACACCATTATATAGAAATTGTCCAATGAGCAAATTAGAAGCCAACATCATGCTGTTAGAGTTCAAATCGACAAATGGATTGAGCGATAAAGGCTTCGATCAGTTGTTAGGTATAATAAGGAAAATGCTCCTAGAAAAAACAAGTTGCCAGAAAAGACTTACTTGGCCAAGCAAATGATCTGCCCCATCGGCCTCGAGGTTGAAAAAATTCATGTGTGTTCCAATGATTGCATATTGTACCGTGGAGAAAAATAAAAAGACTTGGACAAGTGCCCCAAGTGTGAAGCTTCATGGTACAAGGAAGGGCCATCAGATGAGGGTACCAAGACCAGAGGAGGTCCCATAAAGGTCATTTGGTATTTCCCTATAGCTCCTCGAGTGCATAGGTTGTTTGCATGTGCAAAGTCAGCCATGCTATTGCGCTGGCATGGCGAAGAGCATAAGAAAGATACAATGATGAGGCACCCCACCGATGGGCATGACTGGAGGACTATCAATACTATGTTCTATAAGGACATCGGTGGAGAGGTAAGGCACCTTTGGTTTGCTTTGAGCACAGATGGGATGAATCCTTTTGACCTAGGTTAGAAGCAATCATAGCACCTGGCTAGTGACGCTCTGTATATACAACCTTCCACCTTGGGTCTGTATGAAGCGGTCATGCATCCAGATGCCACTACTGATCCAAGGGCCAATGACAACCTGAGAATGACATCGATGTGTTTCTAGAACCAGTGATCGATGAACTAGTGAAGATGTTTGAAAATGGTGTGCTGGATGTTTGGGACGAGTACAAAAATGAACATGTCACGATCAAGGGAGTACTTATCGCTACAATCACCGACCCGCCAGGTCGAGGTTCGTTGTCCAGAGAGAAGACAAAAGGCTATACTGGATATGTCGAGTGCTTGGATGACACCGATGCGGTAAATCTGCCAAATAACTCAAAGATAGTTTATATGGGACACTGTAGGTTCCTACCTAAGGATCACCCTTACCGTAGGAACAAAAAAAGATTTCAATGGTACTATTGAGAAATGCTTAGCTCCAAAATATCGAGATGGGCCTACGATACTTTGAAAACTCAACAAACTAGAGGTTGTCCTTGGGAAGGGGGGCAATGTAGTAGCAGCGCCTGATGGGAGCGTTTGGAAGAAAAAATTAGTTTTTTGGAAACTACCTTACTGGCCATTTCTGAGTGTACGCCACTGTCTTGATCCCATGCACATCACTAAAAACATGTGCGCTAACACTCTTAACACCTTGATGGACACCAGGGGGACATCGAAGGATTCACTAGCCACATTCTTGGACATGCAACACATGGGAATCAGGAAGGAGTTGCATCCCATGGAGCTAGAGAATGGTCAGTTCGAACTTTTGGTTGCGTCATGGACATTGAAGAAGGAAAGAAAAGCATGCGCTTATTTCTTTCTTCAATGAACTCAAAGTCCCGATGGGCTACTATATGAACCCGAAGAGGCTAGTGAACATGAGAGAACTCAAGTTCAACTATGGCCCTATGAAGGACCATGACTGTCATATCATTATGACTCAGCTGCTCCTTGTTGCCCTGCGTGGTATCCTCTCCCCAAAGGTCCGCACCCCAATCATAAAGCTTTGCTCGTTCTTCAACGCAATATCAAAAAAGGTCATTGATGTGTCCATGCTAGAGCAGCTATAGCGGGACATAGCTAAAACTCTCATTAGGCTTGAGATGCATTTCCTGTCGACTTACTTTGATATCTCATTGCATCTACTCATTCATCTTGTTGACCAAATTGGAGCCCTTGGCCCAATGTACCTGCATCAGATGTTCCCTTTCAAAAGATTGATGAAAGTTTTCAGGAGGTATGTTAGGAACAAATTTAGGCTAGAAGGGGGTATGGTTGAAGGATGGTCAACAAAGGAGGCCATTGAGTTCTGCACATATTATCTGGACATCAAAAGGGTCGGAGTTCTAGAATCTCATCACGAGGGAAGACTACGTGGCAAAGGAACGATCAGGGAGAAATCTGTTATAGTAGATGACCCTATTTCTTTCAGACAGGCATAGTTCGTTGTTTCTCCAGCAAGCCGAGGGTGTGATGCCATACATTGATGAGCACATGCAATCACTGCAAACTCTATATCCGAGCAGGTCATAGTCCTGGCTAGATAAAAAACATAAGAAGGAATTTGTCTACTAGTTACGACATCGCTTGCTTGGAATAAAGTTGGGTAATCAACTGGATGCCTTAGCCAAGGGACCTTCGAGTACATATCTTAAGTACCAAGGGTATGAGATCAATGGATTCACATTTTACAGAAAAAAGCAAGATGGAAAGAGCACATATCAAAATTGTGGTGTTCGTTTTGATGCTCACGACAAAAATGACAACGTACAGGCGACATACTATGGCTTCATAGAGGAGATATGGGAGCTAGCCTATGGTCCATTGAAGGCAACTCTTTTCCACTGCCAGTGGGTCTGGCTCGAGGAAATCAACACTGACAGCAAAGGGTTCACTACCAGTTGATCTCACTAAGACCGTATACAGAGATGACCCCTTTGTCCTTGCAAGAGATGTTATGCAAGTCTTCTATGCAAGGGACAACAAGACAAAAGGAAGGCTAAAAGTAGTCCTAGAAGAGAAAAAGGAAGATTGTCAGGTGTCGATGGAGTGATGGCGAAGAAGACTACAGGGGCTATCAGGAAATGCCTCCATTCGGGGCGAACGTACCCCTACCTATCCTTCAAGAGGGTGACGAACTTTCTTACATATGGCTTGATCACAATAAGGCCCTCATTGTTCATGCACCTAAAGATAGTTAGATTATTGTTAACTATGTAATCATTATGTAGACGTTGTATCAGTAATTCGCACTGAATATCTAATTTATATTTTGTGCGCATCTCTATAATTTAATTATTGACTATGTAATCAAATATTGAGATGATGTTCACAAACACTATTATTTGATAATTATAGACCATTAATTAATTATCATAGAATTAAATAATCAAGACACAATTTTTTGTGTTATTTTAGAATATAAACTAACTGCATTATTTCTATTAATAAATAAATAAAGAAAAGCAAACTAACCGAACTCTCTATCCTAGCTCAGCGGTTAAGGTCGTGCACTCTGTACTCTGAGACCCACTGCTCAAATCTCAGGCGGGCCAAACTTTTTTGATTTTGCATTTATTATTTAGTAGTGCATTACAACGGGATAAAAGAAAAAGAACAACTAATTCTAACGTAATCCCTATTCTAGCGTAGTGGTTAAGGCTCTAAACTAAGAACCCCTGAGACCTAGATTTGAATTTTTTTATATTTTTTATAAAAAGGACTGCGAGACAGTGATTTTTTTATATTTTTTTACTAAAGGGCTGAGATAGCGGTAGGGCCCTTCACTGCCGGTTTTGGTTTTAAAACCGGCAGTGAGAGCGCTATGATGGCAGGCTCCAAACTAACAGTCATTTTTTTAATATTTTTTTACTAAAAGGTTGCGATGGTGGCAGGGCCCTTTGTGGGGGTATGGCCCCCGGTATCTATAAGACAAGACATGGGCCACACCATCAGAGATGTCCCAGCCCACAAGATCAAGGCGTGCACGACACTGCTCGGCGTGCACCGCAAGCTATTGTATAGTACCAAATAGGATACTTACCTTGTAACCCTACCCCTCCAGAATATATAAGGAGAGGTAGGGGTCCCCTAGTGGACAGATCTCATTTACATACAACAATATAATCAGACGTAGGACGTAGGTATTATGTCTTTACAGCAGCCGAACCTGGATAAAACCTCGTGTCTGTCTTGCGTCACCATCTCGTTCATAGCTTGTGCACCTGTCTACCGATAATCTACTACCTTGGGCATACCCCTAGGTAGACTACTAACCATATTTCATCGATAGTGGTGCACCTGGTAGGGGGTGTGCGTACTACTCCCCAGACGAACAAGATGGTCATCATCCCCGGTTCCATGGCTACGTCGAACGGCCTCACGTTCACCATCAGCCAGATCACCTGCACCACTGGCTCTGACAACTTCATCGCCATGACCATGGAGGAGGCGCAGATCCAATCTACGTCGACCACTGCTTCACCAGCATCAGCTATGGCTCCAACCACGTTGGATCTAGCTCCGGCCACACCAGCATCGTCTTTAGCCACGCCGACAACCTGTTGTTCGCTTCCTCACTACAAAGGGAGGCAGATCAACAACACCGACCTGCTTGACTCCATCGATTAGGACGACGTCGCCCAAACTACTTACTTCGACCACCTACCGCGTCGCAATGATGATCGTCGTGAAGAACAGCACCATGACAACCGTGACTGCCGCCATGATGACAGTTCGGAAAGCTCGAGCGCCGATCAACTTCGTCAACACCGACCAGATAATGCCATACGCTGCCGACCAGACGTTCTATCTAAAAGCTAAGTGATGCTTTAATATTTTTTCTAAATATTCTCCAATCTTCGTATATCACCATAATGTTTCTTCGAGCTGTTTTCTCTATGTCTGCTCTCCAAACGTTTTTCTTTCATGTATACCATCTTAAAGATGACAGACAACTAAGTCTAAGGCGAACCCCTGAATAGTCACGTTTATGCTCGGACGCCTTTAGAGATTGCCCTATCTCCGGCTCCTCCCTACACGTGCTATGGGCTCCGCACTCTGCGTTATGGGTGGTCGGCAGCGGCTCCTTGGTCATGCCTATTCCTCCTACATGTGCACGAGCTCCGTGCTCCGCGTTATGGTTAACGGGCTAGCTAGGGCTAGAGAATCAGCTACACACTAACTGTTCAGACAGTTTCTATTAAACATAAATATATTTTCACGCCAACTGATCGTCGAGCTGCATACGCTGTTTCATCACCATTGCTGATTTTTCTCCGGAGTTTATTTATTTGTGCGTCATGTACTACCTGTTCTACATGTTTGTATTGTAGGATCATCGTCCAGGTGATCGAATCACCTGGTGCTCGGGCTTCCCCACCGATCAACTAGTCGGACCACTCGGTTCATGGACTCCATCGCCGACCAGTTGATCGGACTGTTCGCCGGTCATTTCTACTTAATGCTCACTTTGCCGCCGACTAGTCGGCCAGACTATTCGTCGCTCGAACTTCGTCGCTAGCTACGCCAGGGACTCCTCGACGCTTGGATACTTCATGCTCGAGGACTAAGTGGGCACACTTCACCGCATGGACATTGTCAGCTACGTCGGTGCTCAGACCTCACTAGCTTCATCGGGGACTCCTCGGTGCTCGAACATCGCCGGCTACGCCAGGGACTCCTCAGTGCTCGAACCTCACCAGTGATGCCGGGGACTCCTTATTCCTCAGTCCTCGAACATCAGCGCCTACGCCGGGGACTCCTTGATGCTCAGTCATCACCGATGACACCGGGGACTCCTTGCTCCTCGGTGCTCGGACATCACTGCCTATGCTGGGGACTCCTCGGTGCTCGGTCATCACCGGCGACGCTAGGGACTCCTCGCTCCTCAGTCATCGCCGGCGATGCCGGGGACTCCTTGCTCCTCGGTGCTCAGACATCGCCGCCTATGCCGGGAACTCCTCGCTCCTCGGTGCTTGGACATCACCGCCTATGCCGGGAACTCCTCACTCCTCGGTGCTTGGACCTCGCCGCCGACACCAAGGACTCCTTGGAGCTTGGGCATCGCCACCTACACTGGGGACTCCTCGGTGCTTGGTCATCGCCGCCTATGCCGGGGACTCATCGGGCACACTTCACCGCACGGACGTTGTCAGCTACGTCGGTGCTCGGACATCTCTAGCTTCGCTGAGGACTCCTTGGTGCTAAGTCATCGCCGGCGACGCCGGAACTCCTCGCTCCTCGGTGCTCGGACCTTGCCGCCTACGCCAAGGACTCCTCGGTGCTCGAACATCGCCGCCTATGCTAGGTGAAAGCTCTAGTTTGGTTTTGGTTAATTGATGAAACCCTAAGTGCTAACCTAGTTTATCAAGATGATTATGAGATAGGTAGCACTACTCCAAGTGATGAAGCAATGGTGAAGATCATGACAATGGTGATGGCATGGTGATGGTCAAATGCTTAAACTTGGAAAAAGAAGAAAGAGAAAAACAAAAGGCTCAAGGCAAAGGTATAAAATGTAGGAGCCATTTTGTTTTAGTGATCAAGACACTTAGTGAGTGTGATCACATTTAGGATAGATAGCCAGTACTATTAAGAGGAGTGAAACTCGTATCGAAAATGTGGTTATCAAAGTGCCACTAGATGCTCTAATTCATTGCATATGCATTTAGGATCTAGTGGAGTGCTAACACCCGTGAAAACATTTGTGAAAATATGCTAACACATGTGCACAAGGTGATACACTTGGTGGTTGGCACATTTGAGCAAGGGTGAAGAGGTTAGAATTGAAATGGAGTTGGTCGAAATGATGCCAGCATCGATCGTATGACCGAACGCTAGATCTAATTGCACAGGACGCTGACTGCCTGTGTCTGGTCACGCTGACCTAGGCGGCACAGTGCCTAGGGTTAACCACCAGGACGCTGGACTATGTCCTGGTCAAGGTGGACCGGACGCGTCCTGGTCATAGAAATACGCCTCGGGGAGCTTACTGGAAATAACCAGATGTTGAGGCTTCTGCGTCCGGTCAGTTTTGTCGTTGCGTCTGGTCAGCTTCATAGCTATTGAAATATGACAAATAGCGTTTGAAGCTAGTCACACGTGGCATCCATTGGGCGACCAGACACTGAGGGCCAGTGTCTGGTCAATCTGACTGGAGCGTCCGGTCAGCCCGCATTGTGCCCAGTGAAGGGGTACAACGACTCTAATTGCTGGTGCTTCTATTTAAAGCCCCATGGCTGGCTCAAGCTCACTCTCTTGCACATTTTCATTGACATAGCAACCTTGTGAGCTTAGCTAAAGTCCTCCCACTCATCTCCATCATTGATTCATCATCTTTGTGAGATTGGGAGAGAATCCAAGTGCATTGCTTGAGTGATTGCATCTAGAGGCACTTGGTATTCGTGTTGCGCTGTGGATTTCGCTTGTTACTCTTGGTGGTTGCCACCACCTAGACGGCTCGGTGCAGCAGTGGCGGATTAGCATGAGTTGGTGATTGTTCGTGGCCACCTTCGATGATTGTGAGGGGAGTTGTACCTTCCCTGGCGGAGTGCCGAAAGGTAACTCTAGTAAATTGCTCGTGTCATTGAGTTACCTCACTTGTGGGTCGGTTCTTGTGGTGTCCTATCGTGTGGACGAGGTTTGTGAAACACCTCTTAGCCGCCGAACCACCAAGTGTTGGTCGAGACAACGGGGACGTAGCGTGTTGGCAAGCACGTGAACCTCGGGAGAAAATCAATTGTCTCTTGTCTTTGGCATTCTCCGGTGATTGGCTATATATTCATCTTGTGATTGGTTCATTCCCCACACGTCGGTATAATCACCCTACTCACTTATTTACATTCTTGCAAACTAGTTGATACAAGCTCTTTAGTGTAATTAGAATTGAGAGCTTGCTTTATTATTTACATTCATCTAGTTGAGCTCTTTAGAGTAGCAAGGTTGAGAGCTCTTAGTGAGTAATTACATAGCAAGTTTGTGTGCCTAAGTAATCATTGCAACTAGAATTGTTGAATAGGTGGCTTGCAACCCTTGTAGAGCTAGAGCAAGTTTGCATTACGCTATTTGTCATACTAATCAAATTGCTCTAGTTGATTTGTAGATTTTTAAATAGGCTATTTACCCCCCCCTCTAGCCATATTACGACCTTTCAATTGGTATTAGAGCCAGTGGTCACCAGTTTGATTGAAGGCTTAACAACCTCGGTGTCAAATTATTGCTCAAGTTGTGTTCAACCATGTGGGGGGCAAACCATCCATTCTTTGATGGCACATGCTATGATTATTGGAAGAGAAAGATGAGGATGTATCTTGGTTCAATCAATGATCAAGTATGGGAAGTGACCGAGAATGATTATGCTATCATCGATCCTGACAATCCCACCAACCAAGACAAGACCAACAAGCAATGCAACACAATGGCTCTCAACAACATATACAATGCCATTGATTCCAAGGTGTTTGAGCAAATCAAGGATTGTGAAAGAGCTAATGAGGTGTGGACAAGATTGGAGGAAACTTATGAGGGCACACCAGAGGTGAAGAGTGCCAAGTTGTATATTCTCAAGGACAAGTTGACAAGCTTCAAGATGAAAGATGATGAGAGCATTCTAGAGATGTTCCATCGGTTACAAGTAATTATCAATGACTTAAAGGCTTTGGGAGAAAAGATCAAGAATGATGATGTCTCTCACCAGGTTCTTGATGTGCCTACCTCCAAGGTTTGAAATGTTGAGATTGCTCATCATTAGAGGAGGATTGAAGGAGATCACCCCTAACCAAGTACTAGGTGATGTCATGACACAAGAGACATACCATGTGGAAAGGGAGGGGGATGACAAGGAAGACAAGAAGGAAGAAGAAGACAAGAAGAAGAAAAGCATAGCATTCAAGGCTAGCTCCTCATCATACAAGAGCAAGGGCAAGTCCAAGAAAGAATCAAGTGATGATGAGGATCTTAGTGATATTGATGATGAAGCTATGGCTCTCTTTGTTCGCAAGATGGGCAAGTTCATGAAGAAGAAGGGCTATGGTGCAAGAAAGAGAAGAGATCACACTAAGAGCAAAGAATATGTGAGAAGATGCTATAATTGCAAGAGCCCCGATCATGTTATAGCAAATTGTCCTTACAATAGTGACAATGATGAGGATGAGAAGAAGAAGCACAACAAGGATAAGAAAGAAAAGAAGGAGAAGAAGGAAAAGAAGATGACCTTCCAAAAGAAGAAGAAAGGTGGAGGCTATGTGGTCACATGGGATAGTGATGGCTCTTCAGATAATGATAGCTCTAGTGATGATGACAAGAAACATCTCAAGAGAGCATTAGCAAGCATCGCCATCAACAAGAAGCTATCCATCTTTGACACTCCATCAACATGCCTCATGGCAAAGCCTACCAAGGTAAAATACGATGAGAGCGATGATGAATGTGAAAGTGATGCTTGTAGGAGTGATGATGATGAGGAGTACTCCAAGGAGGAGCTCGTGGACATGTGTGAGTAAGTGCATACTTACTTTGAGATAAAGAGAAAGGAGTGCAAGGAATTAAACAAGAAAGTCAAATTTCTTGAGCAATCCCTTGATGAGCTCAATGCAACTCATGAGAGGCTAATGGAAGCCCATGAGAAGCTTGGCAAAGCTCACTCTAAGCTTGATAAGGCTCACTCCTCTCTCATTGAGCAAGTCAAAGTGGAGGAAGCCAAGAAGGAGCAAGTGATCATAACATGTGATGTGGGACTAACATGTGATCTTATTGATGAATCTTTTCATGAACCCATTATTGTTGCTCCTACTAACACTTCTTGTAGCACTACTACTTCCACTTCACCCTTGGGTGATGGTCTCACTTGTGATGCCTCACTTATGGTGGAAAATGAAACCCTCAAGAAGGAGGTGAATGAGCGCACTCGTGCCTTAGGCAATGCCTATGGTGGAGAAGCCCACTTGCTAAAGTGCTTGGGTAGCCAAAGATTTTCTCTCAACAAAGAGGGATTAGGCTATACCCCCAAGAAAGGCAAGGCGGCCTTTGTCACTCCTAAAGCTAGCTTTGTGAAGGGCAATGGTTAGTTTTGCAATAGATGCAAGCAAGTTGGGCATATAGATCAAAATTGCAAGACTAACAAGAACAAGCTACCTAATGTATCCTCAATCAAATTTGATTCTTGTTACATGCTTTATAAGGGTGCCAATGGTGTGAAGGCTAAGTTCATTGGTACACCAATTGTGGGCCCAAAGAAGAAGGCCATTTGGGTACCAAAGACCTTGGTGACTAACCTACAAGGACCCAAGCAAGTTTGGGTACCTAAAAAGAATTGATCTTCTTTTGTAGGTAAATTATAAAGCCAGAGGAAGGCATTGGGTGCTTGATGGTGGGTGCACACAACACATGACCGATGATCCAAGAATGTTCAATTCAATCAATGAAAGCAAGAGCAATGGGATTGATAGTATCACATTTGGTGACAATGGCAAAGGCAAGGTCAAAGGGCTTGGTAAGATTGCAATATCCAATGATTTGAGCATTTCCAATGTGCTACTAGTAGAGAGCTTGAACTTCAACCTATTATCAGTAGCTCAATTGTGTGATCTTGGTTTCAAGTGCATATTTGGTGTGGATGATGTAGAGATCATAAGTGTAGATGGCTCTAACTTGATATTCAAAGGATTTAGATATGAGAATCTATACTTAGTTTATTTCAATGCTAGAGAAGCTCAATTGTCAACATGTTTGATCACTAAGGCCCCGTTTAGATCCAAAAAATTTTGGATTTTGGCTCACTGTAGCATTTCGTTTGTATTTGGTAATTAGTGTCTAATTATGGACTAATTAGGTTCAAAAGTTTCATCTCGCAATTTCTCGACCAACTGTGTAATTAGTTTTTTTTCGTCTACATTTAGTACTCCATGCATGTGCTGCAAGATTCGATGTGACTGGTACTGCACAAAATTTTTTGGAATCTAAACGGGGCCTAAGTCTAGCATGGGTTGGTTATGGCATAGAAGGCTTGGTCATGTTGGAATGAAACAATTGAACAAGTTGATTAAGCATGACTTAGTTAGAGGCTTGAAAGATGTCACATTTGAAAAGGATAAGCTATGTAGTGCATGTCAAGCCAGAAAACAAGTTGGTAATACACATCCTAAGAAGAGCATGATGAGTACATCCAAGGCATTTGAGTTGATGCATATGGACTTGTTTGGACCAACCACATACACTAGCATTGGTGGAAACAAATATGGATTTATAATTGTGGATGATTTCACTAGATACACATGGGTGTTCTTTCTTATTGATAAGAGTGATGTGTTTGCAACATTCAAATTATTTGTCAAGGGCATTCACAATGAGTTTGAAACAACCATCAAGAAAGTTAGAAGTGACAATGGTAGTAAATTCAAGAACACTAGAATTGATGAGCTATGTGATGAATTTGGAATTAGACATCAATTCTCGACCAAGTATACTCCTCAATCAAATGGGCTAGTTGAAAGAAAAAAAATAGAACCTTGATTGATATGGCAAGATCAATGTTGAGTGAGTACAATGTGAGTCATTCATTTTGGGCCGAAGCAATCAACATGGCTTGCTACTATAACCGACTCTATTGTCACCTCATGATGGAGAAGACACCCTATGAGATTTTGAATGGAAGAAAGCCCAACATAGCATACTTTTGGGTCTTTGGTTGTAAATGCTATATATTGAAGAAAGGAACTAGATTGAGCAAGTTTGAAAAGAAATGTGATGAAGGTTTCTTGCTTGGTTACTCCACTACTAGCAAGGCTTATAGAGTTTGGAATTTGGCTAGTGGTACTCTTGAGGAGGTTCATGATGTGGAATTTGATGAAACAAATGGTTCCCAAGAGGAAGATGAGAACCTAGATGATGTAAAAGGCACTCAATTGGTCAATGCAATGAAGAACATGGACATTGGTGAGTTAAGGCCTAGAGAGGTGATTGATGTTGAAGATGACAAGAATCAAGTGCTCTCTAACTCAAATATGTAATCTAGTGGTTCTCATGATCAAATCCAAGCAAGCACTAGTAATGGCAATGTGCAAGATCAACAAATGGCTAGTTCATCATCTCAACCAAGTGATCAATCTAATGCAAGCAATCAAGTGCAAGTGCTTCAACCAACCAATGTTGCAAGAGATCATCCATTGGACACTATCATTGGTGATATTTCAAGAGGTGTGCAAACAAGATCAAGATTGGCTTCATTTTGTGAGCATTTCTCATTTGTGTCATCCATTGAACCTAAGAAGATAGATGAAGCTTTGAAGGATGTTGATTAGATCAATGCTATGCATGAAGAGCTAAACAACTTCACAAGAAACCAAGTATGGGATTTAGTTGAGAGGCCTAAGGATCATAATGTGATTGGAACTAAGTGGGTCTTTCGGAACAAGCAAGATCAAGATGGGATAGTAATAAGGAACAAAGCAAGATTAGTGGCTCAAGGTTACACTCAAATTGAAGGTCTTGACTTTGGAGAAACATATGCCCCAGTTGCAAGATTGTAAGCAATTAGGATCTTGCTAGCTTATGCATGTGCCCACAACATCAAGTTGTACCAAATGGATGTGAAAAGTGCATTTCTAAATGGGTACATCAATGAGCTTGTGTATGTTGAGCAACCTCCCGGTTTTGAAGATGAGAAGAAACCCAACCATGTCTACAAGTTGAGAAAAGCTTTGTATGGATTGAAACAAGCACCTAGAGCATGGTATGAGAGATTGAGGGATTTCCTACTCTCTAAGGGATTCAAGATGGGAAAGGTTGACACCACTCTCTTCACCAAGAAGCTTGGGAATGACTTGTTTGTAATGCAAATCTATGTTGATGATATCATCTTTGGGTCAATCAAGAATTTTGTGAGGAGTTTGGCATGATGATGGCAAGTGAGTTTGAGATGTCTATGATTGGAGAGCTTAGTTACTTCCTTGGTCTTCAAATCAAGCAAATGAAGAATGGCACATTTGTAAGTCAAGGCAAGTATATCAAGGACATTCTCAAGAAGTTTGGAATGGATGATAGTAAAGCTATTAGTACACCAATGGGGACAAGTGGAAGCTTGGATAATGATACTAGTGGCAACATAGTGGATCAAAAGATGTATCGGTCTATGATTGGAAGCCTACTCTATGTGACCGCATCAAGGCCGGATGTGATGTTTAGTGTATGCATGTGTGCTAGATTTCAAGCCTCACCAAGAGAAAGTCATTTGAAGGCAACTAAGAGAATATTGAGGTACTTGAAGCATACACAACATGTTGGATTATGGTATCCCAAAGGAGCAAGATTTGAGTTGATTGGATATTCAGATTCTGATTATGTGGGATGCAAAGTTGAGAGAAAGAGCACATCGGGCATATGTCAACTATTGGGAAGATCACTTGTATCTTGGTCATCAAAGAAGCAAAATAGTGTAGCACTTTCATCCGCTGAAGCGGAGTACATTTCGGCCGGTAGTTGTTGTGCTCAATTACTTTGGATGAAGGCTACTTTGAGTGATTTTGGAATCAAGTTCAAGCAAGTGCCATTGTTATGTGACAATGAAAGTGCCATAAAGCTCACCAACAACCCAGTTCAACACTCAAGAACAAAGCATATAGATGTCCGTCATCACTTCATAAGAGATCACCAACAAAAAGGGGACATTTGCATAGAGAGTGTGGGCACCGAAGATCAACTTGCCAACATAGTCACCAAGCCACTTGATGAGAAGAGGTTTTGCAAGCTAAGGAATGAATTGAACATACTTGACTTCTCCAATATGTGTTGATGCACCCCCATTATATGACATGCCTCCTCTTCGAGCAATCCAAGGTAAAAGTTGATTGGCATGGCATACATCCTTGCTAAGGACATGATTAGTGCATCTAGACATATTTCACATTTGAATAGGCTCATTCATGAAAATCAAATGAATTTGATGCTTGTATGGTACCACTATTGCTTGTATGTTTGAAATGATCTAGTGGTAGCATATGACATGTTTATGGGCTTGCAAACCTAGTGTTTGATTTAGAAAATGAGCTATAAGTGTTTAACTCAACATGGTATAAGATAACCCTTATTTGGAGGTGTGAAGAAGCTTGTCCTTGGATCAAACCGAGTTAAATATCTTTTGCAAGTAATCTAGATTGAACCAAATTGGGAAAATGATCCTCATTTCACATGGTCTCACCCTAACATATCTATAATTGGAGGCCACCTTTTGTGCAAATTGTTGACATTATTAATCCTACCCTATCTATACTTTAAGCCTTTGTGGTCATTGGTGACAAAGGGGGAGAAATAGTGTACAAAGATAGTGAAAAAGAGGAGAGTTAATATATGACAAATATGACAAAAGAAAGGGATCAATTAAAATTAAAATTTTTGAGCATACAAATAGGGGGAGCAAGCTCACAAACTTGTATGGTGCATTTGAATGAGCATTACATATGTTTGCTTGCATGGCATAAGTTTTAATTTCAAATATCCATGCTTGTGTGGTGTATGCTAGTTGTAGGTTTGAATGTTGAAATGAAAAACTAGCGTGCATAGGCTAAGTAACTAGACTTATGTTCATTCTATGGAAACTAGACCCTTGCATGTAATGTTGATCTCACTGGGGTATTCTAGTTCTTGTATATGTCTAGTTACTAATGGTGCTAAGGATGGTATATTGGTGCACTCCGATTGGTATCATGCTTCAAAGGTCCATCTCTTATACCTTAGCATCATTTGGTAGAAATTGACTCCTATATTTCCTATCTAATCATATGTGCAAAGCTTCAATCCAAACTCTTAGCACATATGTAAGGGGAGCAATTGCTATCATATGGAGTTCATGAAACTTGCCCATATCCTTTACACATGGTAAATATGCTTGGGCAAGCAACATGGATTCAAATGAACTTTAATTCATATCTTTGTATAAGGGTTGTCATCAATTACCAAAAAGGGGGAGATTGAAAGCTCTAGTTTGGTTTTGGTTAATTAATGAAACCCTAAGTGCTAACCTAGTTTATCAAGATGATTATGAGATAGGTACCACTACTCCAAGTGATGAAGCAATGGCGAAGATCATGACAATGGTGATGGCATGGTGATGGTCAAATGCTTAAACTTGGAAAAAGAAGAAAGAGAAAAACAAAAGGCTCAAGGCAAAGATATAAAATGTAGGAGCCATTTTGTTTTAGTGATCAAGACACTTAGTGAGTGTGATCACATTTAGGATAGATAGCCATACTATTAAGAGGAGTGAAACTCGTATCGAAATGCGGTTATCAAAGTGCCACTAGATGCTCTAATTTATTGCATATGCATTTAGGATCTAGTGGAGTGCTAACACCCTTGAAAACATTTGTGAAAATATGCTAACACATGTGCACAAGGTGATACACTTGGTGGTTAGAACATTTGAGAAAGGGTGAAGAGGTTAGAGTTGAAATGGAGTTGGTCGAAATGATGCCAGCGTCGATCGTATGACTAGACGCTGGATCTAATTGCACCGGACGCTGACTGCCTGTGTCCGATCGCGCTGACCTGGTGGCACAGTGCCTAGGGTTAACCACCAGACGCTGGACTGTGTCCGGTCAAGGTGAACCAGACGCATCTGGTCATAGTAATACGCCTCGGGGAGCTTACTGGAAACGACCGAACGCTGAGGCTTCTGCGTCCGGTCAGTTTTGCCGGAGCATCTGGTCAGCTTCGTAGCCGTTGAAATCTGACGAATAGCATTTGAATCTAGTGATGCGTGGCATCCATCGAGTGACCGGACGCTGAGGGCCAGCGTTCGGTCAGTCTGACCGAAGCATCCGGTCAGCCCGTGTTGTGCCCAGTGAAGGGGTACAACGGCTCTAATTGTTGGGGCTTCTATTTAAAGCCCCATGGCCAGCTCAAGCTCACTCTCTTGCACATTTTCATTGACATAGCAACCTTGTGAGCTTAGCCAAAGTCCTCCCACTCATCTCCATCATTGATTCATCATCTTTGTGAGATTGGGAGAGAATCCAAGTGCATTGCTTGAGTGATTGCATCTAGAGGCACTTGGTATTCGTGTTGCGCTGTGGATTTCGCTTGTTACTCTTGGTGGTTGCCACCACCTAGACGGCTCGGTGCAGCGGTGGAGGATCAGCATGAGTTGGTGATTGTTCGTAGCCACCTTCGGTGATTGTGAGGGGAGTTGTACCTTCCCCGGCGGAGTGCCAAAAGGTAACTCTAGTAAATTGCTCGTGTCATTGAGTTATCCTCACTTGTGGGTCGGTTCTTACGGTGTCCTATCAGTGTGGACGAGGTTTGTGAAACACCTCTTAGCCGCCAAACCACCAAGTGTTGGTCGACACAATGGGGACGTAGCGTGTTGGCAAGCACGTGAACCTCGGGAGAAAATCGATTGTCTCTTGTCTTTGGCATTCTCCCGGTGATTGGCTATATATTCATCTTGTGATTGGTTCATTCTCCACACGTCGGTATAATCACCCTACTCACTTATTTACATTCTTGCAAACTAGTTGATACAAGCTCTTTAGTGTAATTAGAATTGAGAGCTTGCTTTATTATTTACATTCATCTAGTTGAGCTCTTTAGAGTAGCAAGGTTGAGAGCTCTTAGTGAGTAATTACATAGCAAGTTTGTGTGCCTAAGTAATCATTGCAACTAGAATTGTTGAATAGGTGGCTTGCAACCCTTGTAGAGCTAGAGCAAGTTTGCATTACGCTATTTGTCATACTAATCAAATTGCTCTAGTTGATTTGTAGATTTTTAAATAGGCTATTCACCCCCCCCTCTAGCCATATTAGGACCTTTCACCAGGGACTCCTCGGTGCTCAGACATCGCCGCCTACGACTGGGGACTCCTCGGTGCTCGGTCATCACCAGCGACGTTGGGGACTCCTCGGTGATCGGACATCGCCGCCTATGCTGGGGACTCCTCGGTGCTCGGACATCGCCTGCCTACGCTAGGGACTCCTCAGTGCTCGGTCATCGTCAGCGACGCCGGGGACTCCTTCGCTCCTCGGTGCTCGGACCTTACCGCCTACACTGAGGACTCCTCGGTGCTTAGACATCGCCGCCTACGCCGAGGACTCCTCGATGCTTGGACATCGCCGCGTATGCCAGGGACTCCTCGGTGCTCGGACATCACCACCTATGCCGGGACTCCTCACTCCTCGGTGCTCGGTCATCGCCAGCGACGCCAAGGACTCCCTTGCGGCTCGGATCTTGCTACGTCTCATCGGTGTGCTATCAAGCTGCTCCATGTTGTTTGGATCAGGGTGCTGATCTTGGGCAGCACGTCTAGGGTCTTGATACGCGCATGTTGGACGACGTCGGCAAAGCTTTCAGACTTCTTTTTCTTTGACCCTACTACAAGATTCATTCTTCATCTTCCAGCAGGCTCAGGGACTAAGTGGGCACACTTCACCTTGTGGTGAATGTGCTTGTTCTCATCTCGAGGCTACGCCCGGGGACTGGCTGCCTGCTCGGCTGGTCTTCTACTTTCTAACCCTGGCACCACATGACTATGTCACCTACTGTCAGGCTCGGGGACTAGCTGTGGGGGTATGGCCCTAGTATCTACAAGACAAGACATGGGCCACACCATCAGAGGTGGCCCGGCCCACAAGATCAAGGCGTACACGGCACTGCTCGGCGTGCACCGTAAGCTATTGTATAGTACCAAATAGGATACTTACCTTGTAACCCTACCCCTTTAGAATATATAAGGAGAGGCAGGGGTCCCCTAGTGGATAGATCTCATTTACATACAACAATACAATCAGACGCATGACGTAGGTGTTACGCCTTTACGGCGGCTGAACCTAGATAAAACCTCGTGTCTGTCTTGCATCACCATCTTGTTCGTAGCTTGCGCACCTGTCTGCCGATAATCTACTACCTTCGGCATACCCTTAGGTAGACTGCCGACCATATTTCGTCAACACCCTTCACTACCAATTTTGGTTTTAAAACCGACAGTGATAGGTTCTATCACAGTCGGTTGCTCAACCGACATAAAAGGCCCCATTCACTATCGGTTTTTAAACTAAAATCGACAGTGATGTGTAGATGCTCCTCACATACCAATAGTGCTCCCATTGACCACAACAGTAGGAAAATTGCTCCCACCTACCCTGACAACTTTAGTTTAGAAACAAAAATGTACCTATAAAATGGCCCTCGGCTAGGAGCTAGCCTCTCCATGCATGTTGGTTTCAGCTAGGCCTTATTAGCTATGATACAATGTTTTCCTCTCACAACAAACCATATATATCGTTATGCGTTGTAGTCCACCAAAATGGTGCACACAAGAGGTACTAGAAGAATGCTACTGAAGATAGAGCAACGCCGAAGATTGGAGATGCTACGAGGTTCATAGAGCCATCCGCTGCGGATGCGCATCTGGAAAAAGGTCATGTACAGACAAGGAGGATTCATCGATGCCACCTTGTCATCTCCAACCGATATAGCTCGTAGACCACCTCGGTGCTGCTGTTTGCCCCTAGTTAGTGCTAGAAGAATGCTACTAAGGTGGTTACATTATAATGTGTTGATACACATTGATTGTAACATTGACCTATATGCAAATAGGTCTTTGTTATCGTATATGTAATTTTAGTGTAGGGCCTTTGTTATTGTATATGTAATTTATTTCTAATATTTTTATTATTTTTTGATGTATTTCATTACTATCTAAATAAATATATCGTTGTTGTTAAAACTTTCCCACTGTACTATCTAAATAAATATATCCTTTACATATATGCACCTTTACTGTCGGTTCAACTTACAAACCGACAGTGATATTAACTTTCACTGTCGGTTCTATTTAAAAATCGACAGTGATATTAACTTTCACTGTCGGTTCTACTTAAAAACCAACAGTGATGTTCATGCCCCCTATATAAAACAAACCACCGGCCACATACATTGATCCCACCCACCCATGAACTCTTACAGTCTCATTTCTCACATTTCACTCTCACTTCTCAAGAAATCCACTCTCTCTACGTGATTTGGTCATGGCTCCTACATTTTCAATGGTATTGATATGTTGTCTTCTCCAATATTCTATCTATATTCATTTGATCTATATTTATATTCATGTTTCTTTGCATTCTACATTTATATATATTCTTATTCCTTGTATTCGATCTATATTTAATTATGTTGCCACATTTTACTTAGAAGAATTTTTTGTGCATATATTTTATGTTCATATTTTTTGGCATTTTATAGATCAGGTGGTATGAACAACGGACCTCCCCCACCACAAGAACCAAGTTTCCACCTTGGCAATGAGCCATTCGCTCCTAATGTGGCCATTCCATGGTTCCCTGTTCCAGCTATTATATGAAATATTTTCCAACATCTTTTGTTTTTTGATGCTAACAAATAAGTGTAATTAGTTTAATATCATTGTTGAATACATATATATTGTAGACTATATCCCCAATAGATTGGCTGCGAATAGCACTTAGCTGGTTCTTTATCTCGGACATTGTCAAGAACACGGCATCTAATGCAAGTGGTCGGCTATTGACGTGTGAACTCAGTTTTTCCATCCCTTTGAGGGGTGCAAATCATCGGAACCATATCCACGAGACGAGAAGACAGAGCTCGGACATGATAAGCGCCGAATTCAGTGTTGTGCGCATCTATTTAGAGGCACTTCGATGTGTTTGTTATGATGTGCCTGATTTCTCGCACTTTAAGGCACTTGCTTTGAATGCTGGTGATATCCCCGTCCCGCAAGCAAGTGAATGATTTGTGAGCTACAACTGTGTGGATGTGGTAAAATGGTCACTTATACCTGAGTCATGGTTATTTGTTGTTTAATATTGTAATAACATTCTCTAATTTTTGTTCTTTTTCTCTACATGCAGATTGCGCTCTAGGACCTTACCTATGTTGCATGTGGCTTGTGGGCCATTCTAGACCAAGCTACGGAGCAACTCGGGTACGATTGGGAATTCTGCAATGGTAACCTCGGCTAGCTCCCTGTAGAAGGATGTCAGTATTGCATAAGGATTACTAACAGGGGCAATGGTCATTCAGTAGGTTACATCTATGGTCGATCATTCTTTCGGTATTGTGAGGCATGAGAGAGTGCACTCATACGGGCATTGGACTCCATCGATACAAGCGGATACATAGTCCGTGACATCAATTACCATATATGTCTATAGAGGCATGTTAGTGTGTGTTGCTCGATCGAACCCGGCAGTGATTCCGATAGTAATTTATGTTTATTAGGATTGTTTTCAAGGTCGTAGTTTCATTGGGTTCTAATTTTAATTTGTACGACTTTGTATGTTTAATTATTGTCATGCATGTAATTCGTGTAACATTTGTTGGGTAACTAGAAATATACATTCTGGTGTCATATTCGTCTCAAACTTTTCTTAGGCTTACACGTGCCACGTGTGAAGGAAACACCTAGTTTGGGATTTTTCTGAAGATCGTTTGCTACTTTCTGATGTTTAATTGAATTTCCAGCATGACGACACTGTTTAATTATAGGTTGAACTGAGTCTACCCACAAAAAGATCCAGAATGGTGCCAAACTTTTACACAAGCTCTAATGTGCCCTAGGGATAAGAATTTTATGGAGGTGGATGAAAAATCTATTGGGACCAAGATGAAATTCACCCTCTTTTGTCTCATTCGGCATAGAGAAAAATATAATAAATAAAAAAAACTTTTTTCTGATCAGAAAAACCTTAGACCTGTGTGGGGTCTAAATTTGGGTGTACATGCTTGCCAAAAAAATTTCAAGCCATTTCGACATAGGCGGAGTATACATGCTTCACAGAGGTATATGTACCTTTTCATCGAACCATGACTATACGCATAGGTTATCAAGGTTTCTGTGGTTCATAGGCATTCTGGTGTCATATTCGTCTCAAACTTTTTCTCAGTCTTGCATGTGCCACGTGTGAAAGAAACACCAAGTTTAGGATTTTCTGGAGATGCTTTGCTACTTTCTGAGGTATAATTGAATTTACGTGCGACGACACCATTTAATTATAGGTTGAACTGAGTCTATCCACGAAAAGATCTTGAATAGTGCCAAATTTTTACATAGGCTCTAATGTGCCCTAGGGATAAGAATTTTATGGAGGTGGATGAAAAAATCTATTGGGTCCAAGATGAAATTCACCCTCTTTTGTCTCATTCGGCATAGAGAAAAATATAATAAATAAAAAAACTGATCAGAAAAACCTTATATCCTATGTGGGGTCTTAATTTGGGTGTACATGCTTACCAAAAAAATTTCAAGTCATTTCGACATAGGCGGAGTATACATGCCTCACAGAGATACATGTGCCTTTTCATCAAACCACGACTATACACATAGGTTATCAAGGTTTCTGTGGATCATAAGCATTCTGGTGTTGTATTGGTCTTAAACTTTTTCTCAAGCTTGAACATGCCATGTGTGAAGGAAATACCAAGTTTGGGATTTTTCGTAGATGGTTTGCTACTTTATGAGGTTTAATTAAATTTCTACGTGATGCACCGTTTAATTATAGGTTGAACTGAGTCTACCCACGAAAAGATCCAGAATGATGCCAAACTTTTACACAGGCTCTAATATGCCCTAGGGATAAGAATTTTGTAGAGGTGGATGAAAAAATCTATTGGGCCTAAAGATAAAATTCACCCTCTTTTGTCTCATTCGGCATAGAGAAAAATATAATAAATAAAAAACTAATCAGAAAAACTTCAGATCCTGTGTGGGGTCTCAATTTTGGTGTACATGCTTGTCAAAAAAATTTCAAGCCATTTTGATATAGGCAGAGCATACATGCTTCACAGATGTACATGTGCCTTTTCATCGAACCATGACTATAAACATAGGTTATCAAGGTTTCTGTGGTTCATAGGAATTTTGGTATCGTATTTGTCTCAAACTTTTTCTTAGGCTTGCACGTGCCACATGTGAAGGAAACACCAAGTTTAGGATTTCCGAAGATGGTTTGCTACTTTCTGAGGTTTAATTGAATTTCCGTGCGACGACACCGTTTAATTATAGGTTGAACTGAGTCTACCCAGAAAAAGATCTGGAATGGTGCCAAACTTTTACACAGGCTCTAATGTGACCTAGGGATAATAGTTTTGTGGAGATGGATGAAAAAATCTATTGGGTCCAAGATGAAATTCACGCTCTTTTGTCTCATTCGGCATAGAGAAAAATATAATAAATAAATAAACTAATCAGAAAAACCTCAGATCCTGTGTGGAGTATTAATTTGGGTGAACATGCTTGCCAAAAAAGTTTCAAGCCATTTCAACATAGGCTGAGTAAACATGCTTCACAGAGGTACATGTACCTTTTCATCGAACAATGACTATACACATAGGTTATCAAGGTTTCTATGGTTCATAGGCATTGCGGTGTCGTATTAGTCGCAAACTTTTTCTCAGGCTTACACGTGCCATGTGCGAAGAAAACACCAAATTTGGGATTTTCCAGGGATAGTTTGCTACTTTCTAAGGTTTAATTGAATTTCCGCGCGGCGACACCATTTAATTATAGGTTGAACTTTGTCTACCCACGAAAAGATCCAGAATGGTGCCAAACCTTTACACAGGCTCTAATATGCCCAAGAGATAAGAATTTTGTGGAGGTGGATGAAAAAATATATTGGGACCAAGATGAAATTCACCCTCTTTTATCTCATTCGGCATAGAGAAAAATATAATAAATAAAAAAACTGATCAGAAAAACCTTATATCCTATGTGGGGTCTTAATTTGGGTGTACATGCTTACCAAAAAAATTTCAAGTAATTTCGACATAGGCGGAGTATACATGCCTCACAGAGATATATGTGTCTTTTCATCGAACCATGACTATACACATAGGTTATCAAGGTTTCTGTGGTTCATAGGCATTGCGGTATCGTATTGGTCGCAAACTTTTTCTTAGGCTTACATGTGCCACATGTGAAGAAAACACCTAGTTTGAGATTTTCCGAAGATCGTTTGCTACTTTCTGAGATTTAATTGAATTTCTGCGCGACGACACCGTTAATTATAGGTTGAACTGAGTCTACCCACGAAAAGATCTAGAATGGTGCCAAACTTTTACACAAGCTCTAATGTGCCCTAGGGATAAGAATTTTATGGAGTTGGATGAAAAATCTATTGGGACCAAGATGAAATTCACCCTCTTTTGTCTTATTCGGCACAGAGAAAAATATAATAAATAAAAAAACTTTTTTTCTGATCAGAAAAACCTCAGACCTATGTGGGGTCTAAATTTGGGTGTACATGCTTGCCAAAAAAATTTCAAGCCATTTCGACATAGGCGGAGTATACATGCTTCACAGAGGTACATGTACCTTTTCATCGAACCATGACTATACGCATAGGTTATCAAGGTTTCTGTGGTTCATAGGCATTCCGGTGTCATATTCGTCTCAAACTTTTTCTCAGTCTTGCATGTGCCACATGTGAAGGAAACACCAAGTTTGGGATTTTCTAGATATGGTTTGCTACATTCTGAGGTTTAATTAAATTTCTGCGCGATGCACCGTTTAATTATAGGTTGAACTGAGTCTACCCACAAAAAGATCCAGAATGGTGCCAAACTTTTACATAGGCTCTAATGTGTCCTAGGGATAAAAATTTTGTGGAGGTGGATGAAAAAATCTATTGGGTCCAAGATGAAATTCACCCTCTTTTGTCTTATTCGGCACAAAGAAAAATATAATGAATAAAAAGCCTGATCAGAAAAACCTCAGATCCTGTGTGGGGTCTTAATTTGGGTGTACATGCTTGCTAAAAATTTTTTAAGCCATTTCGACATAGGCTGACTATACATGCTTCACAGAGGTACATGTGCCTTTTCATCGAACTATGACTATACACATAGGTTATCAAGATTTTTGTGGTTCATAAGCATTCTAGTGTTGTATTGGTCTCAAACTTTTTCTCAAGATTGAACGTGCCTTGTGTGAATGAAACACTAAGTTTGGGATTTTCTGGAGATAGTTTGCTACTTTCTGAGGTTTAATTAAATTTCTGCGCGATGCACCGTTTAATTATAGGTTGAACTGAGTCTACCCACAAAAAGATCCAGAATGATGTCAAACTTTTACACAGGCTCTAATGTGTCGTAGGAATAAGAATTTTGTGGAGGTGGATGAAAAAATCTATTGGGTCCAAGATGAAATTCATCCTCTTTTGTCTCATTCGGCATAGAGAAAAATATAATAAATAGAAAGCCTAATCAGAAAAACCTCAGATCCTGTGTGGGGTCTTAATTTGGGTGTATATGCTTGCCAAAAAAATTTTAAGCCATTTTGACATAGGCTGACTATACATGCTTCATCGAGGTACATGTGCCTTTTCATCGAACTATAACTATACACATAGGTTATCAAGATTTCTGTGGTTCATAAGCATTCCGATGTTGTATTGGTCTCAAATTTTTTCTCAAGCTTGAACGTGCCATGTGTGAAGGAAACGCCAAGTTTGAGATTTTTCTGGAGATGGTTTGCTACTTTCTGAGGTTTAATTAAATTTCTACACGATGCACCGTTAATTATAGGTTGAACTGAGTCTACCCATGAAAAGATCTAGAATGATGCCAAACTTTTATACAGACTCTAATGTGCCCTAGGGATAAGAATTTTGTGGAGGTGGATGAAAAAATCTATTGGGTTCAAGATGAAATTCACCCTCTTTTGTCTCATTCGACATAGAGAAAAATATAATAAATAAAAAACTAATCAAAAAAACCTTAAATCCTGTGTGGGGTGTTAATTTTGGTGTACATGCTTGTCAAAAAAATTTCATGCCATTTTGATAGAGGTGAAGGATACATGCTTCACAGAGGTACATGTGTCTTTTTATCGAACCATGACTATACACATAGGTTATCAAGGTTTCTGTGGTTCATAGGAATTTTGGTGTCGTATTTATCTCAAACTTTTTCTTAGGCTTACACGTGCCACGTATGAAGGAAACACCAAGTTTGGGATTTTTGAAGATGGTTTGCTACTTTCTGAGGTTTAATTGAATTTTCGCGCGACGACACCTTTTAATTATAAGTTGAACTGAGTCTACCCACGAAAAAATCTGGAATGGTGCCAAACTTTTATACAGGCTCTAATGTGCCCTAGGGATAATAGTTTTGTGGAGGTGGATGAAAAATCTATTGGGTCCAAGATGAAATTCACGCTCTTTTGTCTCATTTGGCACCGAGAAAAATATAATAAATAAATAAACTAATCAGAAAAACCTCAGATCTTGTGTGGAGTATTAATTTGGGTGAACATGCTTGCCAAAAAAGTTTCAAGCCATTTCGACATAGGCTGAGTAAACATGCTTCACAGAGGTACATGTGCCTTTTCATCGAACAATGACTATACACATAGGTTATCAAGGTTTCTATGGTTCGTAGGCATTGCGGTGCCGTATTAGTCGCAAACTTTTTCTCAGGCTTACACATGCCATGTGTGAAGAAAACACCAAATTTGGGATTTTCCCGAGATAGTTTGCTACTTTCTGAGGTTTAATTGAATTTCCACGCGGCAACACCGTTTAATTATAGGTTGCACTGAGTCTACCCATGAAAAGATCCAGAATAGTGCCAAACTTTTACACAGGCTCTAATGTGCCCAAAGGAAAAGAATTTTGTGGAGGTGGATGAAAAAATATATTAGGACCAAGATGAAATTCACCCTCTTTTGTCTCATTCGACATAGAGAAAAACATAATAAATAAAAAAAACTGATCAGAAAAACCTCAGATCCTATGTGGGGTCTTAATTTAGGTGTACATGCTTGCCAAAAAATTTCAAGCCATTTCGACATAGGCGAAGTATACATGCCTCACAGAGATACATGTGCCTTTTCATCGAACCATGACTATACACATAGGTTATCAAGGTTTCTATGGTTCGTAGGTATTGCGGTGTCGTATTGGTCGCAAACTTTTTCCCAGGCTTGCACGTGCCACGTTTGAAGGAAACACCAAATTTGGGATTTTCTAGAGATAGTTTGCTACTTTCTGAGGTTTAATTGAATTTCCGCACGGCGACACCGTTTAATTATAGGTTGAACTGAGTCTACCCACAAAAAGGTCCAGAATGGTGCCAAATTTTACACAGGCTCAAATGTATCCTAGGAATAAGAATTTTGTGGAGGTGGATGAAAAAATTCTATTGGGACCAAGATGAAATTCACTCTCTTTTGACTCATTCGGCACAGAGAAAAATATAATAAATAAAAAAAACTGATCAGAAAAACCTCATATCCTGTGTGGGGTCTTAATTTGGGTGTACATGTATGCCAAAAAAATTTGAAGTCATTTCGACATAGGCGGAGTATACATGCTTCACAGAGATACATGTGTTTTTTCATCGAACCATAACTATACACATAGGTTATCAAGGTTTCTGTGGTTCATAGACATTCTGGTGTCGTATTGGTCTCAAACTTTTTCTCAGGCTTGCACGTGCCACGTGTGAAGGAAACACTAAGTTTGGGATTTTCGGAGATGGTTTGCTACTTTCTGAGGTTTAATTGAATTTTCGCGCGATGACACCGTTTAATTATAGGTTGAACTGAGTCTACCCACGAAAAGATCCAAAATGGTGCTAAACTTTTACACAGGCTCTAATGTGTTCTAGGGAAAAGAATTTTGCGGAGGTGCATGAAAAAATCTATTGAGTCTAAGATAAAATTCACCCTCTTTTGTCTCATTCGGCACAGAGAAGGGCAGCAGGAATTTGATCCTTGCACGTCTCCTCCGTCCTCTGCCTCATCCACTGCACGTATTCAACCTATAGGTCAAAATTTTCAGGCAGGTGCATGCCGTAGTACCTGGTATCTCGAGGTCGATGAAACAGCAGTTGAGTTCGGGGCACGCGTCGGATAAGCACAAATCGAAGTCCAGCTCAAGGATGCAACAAACCATACTTCGATGAGCACTGCAGCCTAAGTACAATCACAACAATCTATACTGCAGCTACAAAATGGCAGAATACAAGTACTGTGACATTATAAAAGATTGAACAATTGACAGAGAGATAATAACACAAACACACATTATGGATCTGCAATAATACACCCTCCTTGCCCCCAATACATCGCACAAGGAAAAGCAAAAGAAGAGGAGCAGCTGTATTACCTCGTATACACGTTGGCCTGCTGAATCGGATACCACCATAGATCTATCTTCCCTACAAAATCGATGCTTTCCCCACTGAATTGATGCCTCAGCCAAACTAAAATGTATTCGAAATTGAGCTTGCCTACCAAAAATCAACACCATCCTCTCCCAGATCGAGCACGTCATAGCCCGCATCGACATCCTCATCATTTGAATCGCATGGTTGCTACCGGATCGAGACCATCGAGGCGCGTGCTGCCGCTGGGATCGGCGCAGCGTGGATGCGCGGAGGGACGTGGCCATGCCAGCCCGGGATCGCGGCATGCCGGACGTGTCGGCTAGGCTGAGATCGCTTGTAGGCGGAGGATGTCACGTTGCCGAGGCCGAATTCCTCGCAAAACCACCTGCACCTCGTCGGCAGTGATGTACCCACGGCTGTCCCTCTCCACCTTGTTCAGGTGCAGCGTCACCATGATGGACGCGGGCACCGGGGTCTTCAATCGCCTCCCTAGATCGGCGCGGTGTCGGGCGGCAGGGCTACTCGATCGGCGTGGCGGTGGCAGGATGGACGCGGCGTCGGCACGATGGGTGATGAGGACATCGCCACGCTGGACACACCGACGCCATGGTCTTCCCCAAGTTCCGATTCGTTCCCAACTCAGCTGCCATGTCGCCCTCGGATTCAGCAGACACGTCGTTACTGTTTCGGTCATAACTTCCTCATACGACATCGAAACGGGCCGTTCTTGGATGCGTTGGAAAGGGGACGACGACGCCGTCGTTTTGGATCTGGTCCCAGCTCCAGAAGGTTCGTGGATCATTCTGTGTGGCCACGGCAAGGTGCTGCGTCACCTATTTGGGCCAACTTGGCCATGTATCGTGTCGGGCCTTAAGCCCAAGTTGTGGGCGCCCAACCCCTGGCCGTCCCCAACCCTAGGTCGAGTCTTAGACTATAAACACAGCCGCCGCCGCTGCTACACAATTGGGTTTTGTTTAGAGTTTAGTTTTCCATCGAGAAACTGAATCGTTCATTGTAACTGTGGTGACAAATCCTTTTACAGTGATCCAGGGCCCCCGTTCTTGATCTCCTCCACTGTGTCGATTAGTCCTTTGGAACCGAGTTCTTGAACCCTCTATTGATATTCGCGTCATTCATATTTGCAATTTCAGATTGCGTGTTTTACTTTCTTGCTTGTGCTCTTCGATTCGCTTGCAGGAAAAGTCTTCTTGGCGAGGTCAATCAAGTTGTGCTTGGTTGATAACCAACGGAGCAGTGGTGTAACGGTTGCAGGGTTCGAATCGTGTCTGATTTGAAGCCGGATCGCCAACGTCGAGATCTCCACAAATCGAGCTTACCGGCTACCTCTCGGAAGATCGGGCCTGTACTCATCAATTGGTATCAGATATTTCAGGTTTACCGCGAGGTATAATCTCGTTTGCCTTAGATTCATATTTGTTCATTACCTAGAGTCCACAAAAAGCCCAAAAATATTTCAATTTCCGCTGTCCTATCGCCCTTTGTGCCTTTGCAATTTCGTTTCAGATTCGTGTTGTTGAGTTTGTGTCCGTGGTCGAGTCTTGTTGCTGGTTTAGGATTGTGTTCGTGGTCGTAGTTCAATCGCCCGTTGCTGTGATTTTGTTTTCCGCCGCTATCCCATCCACTGTTCCCAAACAACAAGTCGAAGCCACCACATTACTCGACTTGCCCCGCTAGCCACCTTGTGTAACTTCTCGCCGCCGCGCAAACCCTAGATAGGTTGCCAGCCGCTCTTATTTTGCCTGCATCGCAGCCCTCCTTACATCATCAGGCGATTACCTACTGCTGTGATCGGTGTTAGAGTTTAGGGACGCTTTGCCCTAACTGCCGCCGCCGTGTTGTGCCTCCCGGAAAATATACCTTGAGATACCTTCGGTAAAACAGGCATAACTTTTCGCTCGTTTATCAGAAAAATCTAAAATTTTTTGTGTAGCTTCGGTAAAACAGGCATAACTTTTCGCCCTGTTTGGTTTCATCAAAATTGCCAAAAAAATTCGGGAAAATATAGAAAAAAAATTGTCAAAGTTTTTGCACGCTTTTCAGAGAACGTGCTGAATTTCTGTAGACCACATCCCACCTCAGTTGTAGGTGCCAATTTTTGTGGTTGCATCTTTTGTGATCCTTGTTCAGAGAAAAGTATAAAAAAAATAGTAAAAAAAAGTTTGTTTCCTACTAGTGCCTTTTGGAAAAATCCGGGAAAAATTCAGGAAAAAGGAGAAATCCGGGCTATTTACTTTTCTATGAGTTCTTTCGATCGTCCTTTGTTTTCACCTTGTTGCGCTACGTCTCGACACGTCTTAGCCAGCACCTGTGATTTGTACTTTGGATCCAGATTGAACAATCGCTACTCTGCACTCGTTAATTGCTAATCCTTGCTGTCATATTGTGTGCCTACCCATAGCTCCACATATTCTTCTGTCAGCATAGGTTCATCTTGCAACTGTTACCTACGCTCAACAACAGATTGCTTCGCCACTTTGGTTTTGCTCCTGTTTGGCGTTGGTAAGAATACAGGCAAGACGGTGGTAAGCCGCTTGTGATTTTGCATTCCACTTTCACCACCACCACTTGTTTCCTTTTAGTTGATAGGGATAATACTTTGGTGTTGTCTTTTTCTATCTTCTAACCATGGCAGGAACTCCGACGGACTTCAATGAGTGCGTGTCCAAGGGCGAGCTTGCAACGTTCATGACTGAACAACGCAATCTTATGACCGAGCTGACGCGCAACGTGAACAATCTAGTCACCCGCATTGAACAGCTTGAGCAACGCCCTCCACCTTATCGTGCTGATGATGAAGATGCTGGTGATGAAGATGCATATGCTGACGGTGGTGCCCGTCGCCGCCTCAACTTCAATCGTCGCGGTATGGCAGGTAATAATCATGGTAATAATGATTCTTTTGCTAAAATTAAATTTAGTCTACCACCTTTTGCTGGTAATGTTGATCCAGAGGCATATTTAGATTGGGAGCTTGCTGTTCAACAAAAATTTGATTCTCATAATGTTCCTGCTAAGCATAGAGTTAGACTTGCTACTAGTGAGTTTACTAATTTTGCTTTGTTCTGGTGGAGTGATCTTTGCAATGCCAATAATGCTGCTGCTGTGCCTCAAACTTGGAATATTTTAAAGCAACGTATGAAATCTCGTTTTGTTCCTCCTTATTACCAACGTGATTTACATTTGAAACTACAAACTTTAAAACAAGGTGATAAAGGAGTAGAAGCATACTATCAAGAATTGATTATTGGTTTAGCACGTTGTGGTATAAATGAAGATGATGATGATGCTAGTGCTAGATTTTTTGGTGGTTTAAACCATGATATACAGAACATACTTGATTACAAAGAATGGCGCAATTTTTCCCAATTGTATCATCTTGCTATTAAGGCCGAACGAGAAGTACAGGGACGCAAACAACACCAGCCTTTTAGGTCTAACAATGGGAGGAATTTTCAGCAGCGTTCCGAGCCGGAGACGCCCAAGCTTCCTGTTGCACCACAGCCATCTACACCTCTATTTTCTTCCGGGGTAAGTAAATTGTCTAATGTGCAGTTTCCACAGCTGAAGAAAGGTGGCACTCCGGGTGCTTCTACTAGCTCCTCCTCGTCCAGCTCTAAAATCATTTGCCACCGATGCAAAGGCATGGGACATGTCATGAAGGAATGCCCCAGTCGTCGCGCTTTCATTGCTACCGAGGATGGATATGTAAGTGCTAGTGATGTTGAAGATGATTTAGCCCTTGCTGCTAACATTGATGCAGATCCCATCGAGGGCGATCATGACAAGGAGGCCATCACCATTGACTCTGTGGCTGCTGCCGCGGACAACCCTAGCCTTCTTGTGCAGCGTGTGTTGAGTACACGTGTGGGTCATGAAGAAGAGATGAAGATCCAACGCCACAATTTGTTCCACATGTATCTCATTGTGCAGGGTTGTCGTGTTCTCACTATCATTGATAGCGGGAGTTGCAACAACTTGGTGAGTTCAGATTTGGTTGACAAGCTTGGCTTGACCACACGACAACATTCGTATCCATATAAACTTCAATGGTTCAATAATAGTGGTAAGGCTAAGGTAACTAAATCAGCACGCATTAGCTTTTTCACAGGCTCTTATCATGATACTGCTGATTTTGATGTTGTTCCTATGCAAGCTTGTTCCATTTTGTTAGGTCGCCCATGGGAATTTGATAATGATGCTTTACACCATGGTAGAACTAATACATACACTATCATACATAAGGACAAGAAAATTACATTGCTGCCTTTGTCTCCTACGGATATTATTAAACATGCTAATGAGATAAAAAATAAACATTCAACAGACATTGCTAAAAATAATGGGATTAAGTTAAAAGGAGGTGCTTTTCTTGCTACAACTCCTGCTACTGCTGAGTTATGTGATAATCCTGATGCACCATGTTATACTATATTTTGTCAACCTTTTATGTCTGGTGTATTGCCTGCTGTCACTAACCTTTTGCAGGAGTTCGCTGATGATGGGATGGAGTCGAGGACGACTCCAATTCTACAAGGAGGGGATGATGAGGACATTGCCAAGATGGAGTCGAGGACGACTCCAATTCGAGAAGGGGAGGATGATGAGGACATCGCCACGCTGGACACACCGACGCCATGGTCTTCCCCAAGTTCCAATTCGTTCCCAACTCAGCTGCCACGTCGCCCTCGGATTCAGCAGACACGTCGTCACTGTTTCGGTCATAACTTCCTCATACGACATCGAAACGGGCCGTTCTTGGATGCGTTGGAAAGGGGACGACGACGCCGTCGTTTTGGATCTGGTCCCAGCTCCAGAAGGTTCGTGGATCATTCTATGTGGCCACGGCAAGGTGCTGCGTCACCTATTTGGGCCAACTTGGCCATGTATCGTGTCGGGCCTTAAGCCCAAGTTGTGGGCGCCCAACCCCTGGCCGTCCCCAACCCTAGGTCGAGTCTTAGACTATAAACACAGCCGCCGCCGCTGCTACACAATTGGGTTTTGTTTATAGTTTAGTTTTCCATCGAGAAACTGAATCGTTCATTGTAACTGTGGTGACAAATCCTTTTACAGTGATCCAGGGCCCCCGTTCTTGATCTCCTCCACTGTGTCGATTAGTCCTTTGGAACCGAGTTCTTGAACCCTCTATTGATATTCGCGTCATTCATATTTGCAATTTCAGATTGCGTGTTTTACTTTCTTGCTTGTGCTCTTCGATTCGCTTGCAGGAAAAGCCTTCTTGGCGAGGTCAATCAAGTTGTGCTTGGTTGATAACCAACGGAGCAGTGGTGTAACGGTTGCAGGGTTCGAATCGTGTCTGATTTGAAGCCGGATCGCCAACGTCGAGATCTCCATAAATCGAGCTTACCGGCTACCTCTCGGAAGATCGGGCCTGTACTCATCAATGGGCGCGGGCGATCGGTGCGGTGGCGGCCCCGCAGGTTTCAAACGGCATTTTTCTCTTTTTTTTTTTGGGAGCGAGCGGCTTTGGTGTCGCACCTTGGACGGAATAGTTATGAATGTTTTAGTTGTAGAGATTGCATATGTGTATTGTGGATGCTTTTTGTGAAAATGCTAACTGCCATAGCACCTCAATTATTATGCTCTCTGTAACATTTGACTTCAATAGGGTGCTCTCTAATTTGAAACATAGCTATCTTTAGTGTCAGTTTTACTGGGTTACAGGTACATTTGATACAATGACTCAAGCAGCATAGGCTGTACTATTTGTACATGCTCTAGAATTCTTATGTCCTCTGTAAGGTAACATAAATATCAGGATAACCAAGCTTGGAATTTTCTTTTTTTTGTGATCCCAAAACTATCTTCTCTTTTGTACAACCTATCAGGAAGTTATGTGCCCTAGAAAGCTCAAAACAGTAGGCTAAAGTTCCATTATTCAGCTTGGATAATTTAAAATCATCCCCATTTGTGGAATCATTGTGTATATATGGATGATAATTAAGGACTGTGATGACAACAAATAGGCCAATGATATATGAGCAAATTATGCTACAATGCAGCTGGTTGACGATGCTTAATTGGTTTCAAGCTGTATTTATAATCTGGTTTGAAGACCATTTGCTGCTGTGCTTTTCTTTTTCTTTCTTATCCATAGTTACTTTATAGAAGGACAAATGCTTAATTATTGTTGACTAAGCAAATATGTCTTTGATTCAGGTACAACACTACATCCTGATATTACTCCCATCAGAACTCATCAATGCTCCAGGCATGGTTGCAAATCACCAGCAACACTACAGCGTACAATGATGAAGCCATTATGCCCATGTTAAGTATGATCCTAATGAAGCAATTCCATTTTTCCATTCCATACAGTAGTTATGCTTGAAGTTGACTATTTGATAATCCTAGGAAATTGAACTTTGCCATGTGGGATTGCGCTTCCATCAAATCTAGCTTCACTACCTTTTAGATTGTATCCATCTGCTACCAAAAAAACTGCAAAGGAGCTATCTGCTATTGGATCGATTTGTGGTTGTGGGCCTCTCCGCATGTTCGTGCGCTATCCAGCCTTCACTTTGTTGCATGTATTGTTTTTTTATTATTATATTTCTATTCATTTGGTGTGCTATTTGAGCTGCTTTCACTGATTTGAAAATCCCTGCTAGCTGGTACTACTTGGGATTTTTTGGGAAAATAGAATTAGTAATTTATCAAGTGAATAAACAGTAGCATGACAGTTAATGTTGATACCAGGATTAATAGTGATCATTATCATGAACAAATAATGCATAAACATAGGATGGAAGGCCGATTCTATATTTAGTCTATTGCATAGAATATTTCTATGCTTGATTGCTCCTTATACAGATTCATAAGGTCTGCTCTGTGTTGTCTGTGTTCTCCATCTCAGTTTGCAAATTGTAGCTTTGTGAGTGTGAGGTAGGCCACCTGTTTCAGACAACTGCTGAAAACACTATAAATGGGTCTTAATTTTGTGCTCGTGAGAAGGTTAATGTGGATCGCTTCCTAAATCTGCATGCCTGATCTGTCTTTTTTGAATCTGCATTATTCTTTTATCTCGGTTAATAGGTAAAGTAGCATTATTCACTGTCCATTTTTATTTTTTTTATAGGTAAAGTACCATACTTCAGCACTGACAAGCACTACTGGAGTGTAAGCTCTCTGCTTTTCTATACTCTGAACATACTATTCATCCTTTTAGATACTGAGTGTGTTATGATCAAGACATAAGTTGTTCACTGATGAAATAATAATACTAACTCTGAACATACACCAGCCATTTTTGTTCCCATATGTGTATATAAAGTATGTGTAAATAGGTTGATCCCATCTCCATATCACTTGCAGTATCCTTGTCTCTGGTTTCTCGCTAGTAAATAAACAAGTTATGTGATAGAAACTGAATATACATTCTTGATCAGATATAGTTTCTCTGGTTTCTCGCCCAGTGGATTTGTAGAACTCAATTAATCTATCTTCTAGTAACATATTTATTTTAGACTGTCAAAAGTGTGTTCTAAACTCCACTCCCGAGGCTTCCTTGCTTCCTGTTAGGCGCATATTTTCTTATTGCAGATGCACCTTTTCAGCTTCGATTTATGTGATCATGCTTGCCAATATACTGCAGCTGAGCTGATATCAGGATTTTGTGGCAGCATGGCTACCAGCCAGTCATGAATGGTTGCGAAACCGTCCATTGGGCAAGGTACTGATTTCTGCTTTAGGAAACCATGATTTTCAGCTTTTTGTTCATGTATGTTCCTGCTGATCAGGTGTATGGGATATTATTCCTTATCATCTTTCATAGTTTCATAAATTTTGCACTAACCTTTTGTCTCCATTATTTAGTTCTTTGTGTGTGGATATTTAGTTTAACTAGTTTTTGTCGTTGGTCTATTTTTTAGCCTGTAAAATTCCAATTACTAAAACCATGTGATAGATAAATAGCTGGGGTTGTCATGAAATAATACTTACTGGTGGATGCTCATTAATCCAAGGATTCAGATTATGGATATCTAAAAGTTATCATTTTGTTGGGGTTTTCTTTGAATTTACTTAGATTCTATTATATGACTACATATGATTTGATATATCAGTGAAATAATTTGAGACATTGGGATTCATTATCTAGTTATTTATTTCTTTGTATATCTGCAATACAATATAGGCTCTAGACCTTCTATAAGCCTGCAACCTGGTTTATCAACACCCAAGTGAACAACTATCAACTTAACAACAAAATTTGAGGTACGTTTTTCCCCTTTGCATTCAGTTTTTTTATTATACTAGAGCTCATCCCTGCCTGACTAATGTTCTATAGTTGCGGCCATCCTAGTTTAGTGTAACTAAACCATGTTTAGTAGTGCAGAGTGCAGTACCTATAGAATAATACAGTGTCAGCTATTTTTGGTACCACTGGTCATAAAAAACTGCAGGCTTCTGCAGTTTGGATTGCAAAGTAACTTAATAATTGCCACTGACCAATTCAATCACTGTGGATTTAATATATTTGATCTGTTCAAATGCCCATGGTTTTACTCATATGACATTTGAAATATTTAATATTGTGAAGTTTCTTCTTTTCATCTGTTGTGGATGCAATTTTGCGTGGATAGTCGACTGTTTATTTTTTTCTTTGTTGTTGGTTGCCGGTTTGTAGATCCTATCTTAACTTCCTTTTTTTTACATTGTAGCACCCAGTTTTAAGAACAAAACCAGATATGCACCATATATGAATCTAGGAAGTCAAATCTCACATATAGCTACAAATAAGGATAATATCAAAAGACAATGCTCAATATATAACGTACTTAGTATAAAGGATATAACCTTAGACAACAAACAACGGAAAGACAACTCCGATCTTCGGGTGAAGACTCCAATTCCATAGGGATAACTGACTAGTTGATCACAAGCCTAACTCCTCCAGACTAGTAATCTGGTACCCATCCGGGATTTTTTCAAAGATTTAAAAAGTAAAGCAAGCGTAAGTACATGTCGTACTCAACAAATATAACATGGGGTTCATGAGGCTCAAAAGACTGACACTGATTTAACTGCGATTAGCTTTTAATGGTCACAATTTTAGTATAGGAGTAGCAACAAGTTTATCAAAAGCCCATATAAACACATGATCAGGTAAACATGAATAATGAATAGCATAAATAGTAATCAATAATGAGCATCTTCATCATTAGTATCATCTGTGTTCATCATTATTAGCCATTAGTGATCATCTATTTCATAAATGTTCTAATGTTCCAAGGCCGCTCGTGACCATGAGCACGACTGATATACCAGTTTTACACTCTGCAGAGGTTGTACACTTTCACTGTCAGTCGTGATTTACCCTTTCGCCCGAGGTCGCGAACCTCTTAACCCACTACCAAGGAAGGTCGGCAGAGTTTACTATGAAGCCTTTCAAAGGTTCGTCTAACAAGTTAGGGTCATTAGATTCACTCGGCAAATAGATATATGAACCACCTGTTGAATGCCACAATTCCATCATGGCTATACACATAAGAGTAGTGGCTGTCCTATACCCGATTCGTCAAGCCATTCTTACACTATCAAGGTAACAACTAACAAGCTAGAAAAGGTCCTCATACTGAGCTAGAGTCAGAGCCATGTAGCCATCACAATCATACTGTAAGTCCTGGATGATCACTTACAGATAAGTCCTTAGGGAGAGGAATCTAAAGCACCATAATAACAGCCCAATGCTCTAGCCCTTATGAGCCAAGTTGCTAAAACATCTTTTAGTGTTTATTGCATATATCATTAGTCAAGTTACAAGATCATGGTTATAGTTAAGCACTAGCATCATACTGCCCTAATGCAATACTCCATAGGTATCAAGGAATCTAGGATATCAAATAGCTAGAAAATTACTACGGTTGTCAAGGTAGACACATGCATATGATTAAAATGATATTAAGGTGAATAGGACAAGAAGGATGATCCCATGCTATACTTGCCTTAAACTCAGATCCTTCTTCTAGTCCAAACCTTCAATGAATTGCTTCTGGATTCATCCGCGTGTAGCTCACTGACTGGACATGATCATAAAACACAACACAAGCACCCATGCAATCATACATGAAGCAAACAATAGAAACAAATTAGAACAATACACCAAACATAATAAACAATAGGTAAAAAGGTTTTAAAGTTGTTCTACACATTACTACGAACACACAGACGTGAAAAGCACTCTAATCGGAGCTATAACGAAAATATTATGAATTAAACAAGATTTCCTTTAATAAAATAATAGATTAAATCTAACCTCAAATTTCAAAAGTTGAAAATATATTTAACAGTAGGATGAACATGTAGATTACTCAATTACGAATCTAACACAACTTGAACGGATCAAATCAGAGTTAAAACAGGAGAAGATATGGCCTACTAAAGGTAGTGACAATTTTGTAAATAGATGGAACTTGATTTTTTAATTAAAATAAATAAAATCTAATTTTAAACTGGCCAAGGATTGTGGGTTCAATTCCATGAAAAGGCAGGGGCTCTTTAGAATAACTACAGGGACGACGGGTTAGAACTTAAAATCTTGCGGGGGTTCTTATGCAAAATTACCCGCGAAGGGGTATGGTGAGATCTGGACTGTTGGATCTAAAGTGGATGGTGCGGATTAAAACAAGGAGGGAGAGAGAAATAGCCAATGACTGGAATAGTGCTAGGTGCGGCGGCGCCATGGCTAGGGAGCTCGACTCCTCGTCGGAACGGTGATTTTAGCCTTGGATTTCAACGAGAAAAACATGGGGACGCACAACGCGGCCTTGCGAACTCGGCCATGGGGTTCGCAGGGGTTGCCAGTGGTCGGACACGGTGGCACACGTGGTGGAGTGGAGTAGCGGCAGCGGTGCTACGATGGCAAGAGCGCCCACACAGAAGAGAACAAGGGAGAAGATGGGATAGGGTCCGGTGGCTACCTTACCTCGATGCGAAACTCGGGCGATGGTTCTCATCGGCGCGGGCTCGCCAGCGAGGGAGATCGATGGTGGCGCTGTGAGCTCACGACGGTGGCTATGGCGATGGCGCGACTAAGGCTTGGGTGGCTATAGCGGCTACTCCTAGGGCTTGAGATGGAGGCAGCGGACACAACGCTTGGCTTTTATGGGGGTAGAGAGATGTGGAGAGCACTACAAGGCGGACGGCGTCGCGGCAGTGGACTCCTACACTACTGAAAGCTCTAGTTTGGTTTTGGTGAATTGATGAAACCCTAAGTGCTAACCTAGTTTATCAAGTGATCATGACATAGGTAGCACATTCCAAGTGGTGAAGCAAATAAAGATTATGACATGATGATGGTAATGCCATGGTGATGATCAAGTGCTTGGACTTGAAAAGAAGAAAGAGAAAAACAAAAGGCTCAAGGCAAAGGTATAAATGGTAGGATCCATTTTGTTTTGGTGATTGAGACACTTAACGAGTGTGATCACATTTAGGTTCGATAGCCATACTATTAAGAGGGGTGAAACTCGTATCGAAATGCCACTAGATGCTCTAACTCATTGCTTATGCATTTAGGATCTAGTAGAGTGCTAACACCCTTGAAAAATGTTTGTGAAAATATGCTAACACATGTGCACAAGGTGATACACTTGGTGGTTGGCACATTTGAGCAAGGGTTAGGAACTTCACCGGCGGAGTGTCCACCCATAAAGTGTAGACAGTCCGACGGTGCCACCGGCGCCCTAGACAGAAAAGATGGAGGTCACTGTAAGTGATCGGACACTGGTCTCGGATTGGACCAGCGCGTCCGATCAGTGGCAGTAGAGGGCATGTAGTGTTGGTCTCTGACCAAACACTGGGTCACTCAGTGACCGGACGTTGACAAGGTGCGTCCAATTCTGCTGACGTGGCAGTGGATAGAGGAGTCGCCGAGTGACCGGATGCTGGGTGTGTCCGGTCGAGCATGACCGGATGCGTCCGGTCATGAAAAGTCATCTCTGGATGCTTACTAGAAACAACTGGATGCTGGGGTTCAACGTCCGGTCACTTTGAGCTGCTGCGTCCGATCGTCACTTGACCGTTGAGATCGGGCGATCAACATTTGAAGAGAGGGGACACGTGGCACGCATTGCGTGACCGGACATTGAGGTCCAGCGTCCGGTCAATATGACCAGAGCGTCCGATCACCCCGTGTTGTGCCCTATGAAGGGGTACAACAATTCTATTTTGTAGGGGCTTCTATTTAAGCCCCATGGCCTGCTCAAGCTCACTCTCTTGGCCATTTGTATTGACATAGCAACCTTGTGAGCTTAGCCAAAGCCCTCCCTCTCATCTCCATCATTAATTCATCATCCTTGTGAGATTGGGAGAGAATCCAAGTGCATTGCTTGAGTGTTTACAGCTAGAGGCACTTGGTGTTCGTGTTTTGCTACGAGATTCACTTATTACTCTTGGTGGTTGCCGCCACCTAGATGGCTTAGAGCAGCGAGGATCGTCGAGTGGAGGGTGGTGATTGTCTCCGGCTCCGATCGTGGTGATTGTAAGGGGTTCTTGACCTTTTCCCGGTGGAGAGCCAAAAGGTACTCTAGTGGATTGCTCGTGGCTTGTGTGATCCTCATCTTGTGTTGGTTGTGCGGCACCCTATTGAGGGTTTGGCGTGTGATGCCAATTAGTGCGTGAACCTCCAAGTGAGTGAATTGCCACAACGAGGAGTAGCTTGCTGGCAAGCAAGTGAACCTTGGTAAAAAATCATTGTGTTCATCATTTGATTTCGTGGTGATTGGTCTTCATTGTTATTCATTCTTGTGATTGATTGGCTCCTTCCTTGATACGATGGTATAACCTTCTTGTTCACTCTCTTTATATTACCGCAAACTAGTTGTCAAGCTCTTTAGTGTAGCTAGTTGTGAGAGCTTGTTAGTTTGGTTAGTGTGGTGGTTTAGTTAGCCTTTGAGAGCACACTAACTTAGTGTAGTGACATAGCTATTGTGTGGATAGAAACTATATCAACTAGAATTATGGTAGGTGTCTTGCATTTTTAGTAGGCTAGCGCAACACTTGCTTCGCCTCATAATTGTCTAACCGGTTTGCTAAGTGTTGTTGTAGAAATTTTTATTAGGCTATTCACCCCTCTCTAGCCATTAGGACCTTTCAAGTGGTATTAGAGCCGAGGTCACCGTGATTTGAGGCTTAACAACCTTCGGTGTAAAAATGGCTCAAATCAACAACACCAAGAAGCCACCCGAATTTGATGGCACAAATTATCCTTATTGGAAGTCAAAGATGACCACACATATCAAGTCAATCAATAGAAAGATGTGGAAGGTGGTAGAAACCAAAATTGAGATTGGTGATCTAGAGAATCCCACCGTGGTCGAAGAAGTGCTTCTCCAAAACAATGACATTCCTTTAAGTGCTATTCATGATGCAATTGATGAGAGAACATTTGAGCAAATCAAGAATATTGAGATGGCTCATGAGGCTTGGAAGAAGTTGGAAGAATCATTTGAGTGCACTCAAGCCATGAAGGATGCAAAGGCATACATTCTCAAAGAGAAGTTTGCAAGCTTCAAGATGAAGGAGGATGAGAGTGTGCCGGAGATGTTCCATAGGCTTCAAGTGCTTGTCAATGATCTCAAAGCACTTGGAGAAGAGGTGAAGGACAAGGACTTCTCCCATAAGTTCTTGAGATGTTTACCTTCAAGATTTGGCACATTGGTCACTATTCTAGGGAGAAGTGGTTTGGACACCATGACACCAAACCAAGTGTTGGGAGATATAATAACCGATGATACATATAGATATGATGATGAGAAGGAAGAATAGGAGAAGAAAGATGAGAAGAAGGATGAGAAGAAGAAGAGCATGACATTCAAGGCCACATCATCCAAGTGCAAGGCAAAGCAAGATATATCAAGTGAAGATGATGGCTCATGGGATGATGATGATGATGAGAAGATGGCTCTCTTTGTCAAGAAATTTGGCAAGTTCATGATGAAGAAAGGGTACCGTGCTAGAAGAAAGAAATCTTCATCCAAGAACAAGGAAGAGTCAAGAAGGTGCTTCAAATGTGGAAGCAAAGATCATCTTGTTGCTAAATGCCTATACAATAGTGACAATGATGATGACAACAAGAAGAATAAGAAGAAGGTCAAGAAAGAAAAGAAAGAAAAGAAGGATGACCTTCAAGAAGAAGAAGGGTGGTTCATATGTGGTCACTTGGGATAGTGGTGCTTCCTCAAGTGATGATGATGATAGTGATGATGACAAGATCACCAAGAAGAAGGCACTTGCAAGCATTGCTATCAATGAGAAGCCTTCTATCTTCGACACTCCATCATGCTTCATGGCTAAGGACACTAAGGTATAAACTTGTGATGATGGAAGTGATGATGAACATGATAATGAAAATGCTAGTGATAGTGATGATGATGAACCTACTAAAGATGAATTATTTGACATGCTAGAAGATGCCAAAGAACACTTTGACAATAAGAGAAGGGAATGCAAGAGCTTAGATAAGGAGATAAAAGCCCTTAAGCAAGCCCTTGATGAGCTCAAAGCAACTCATGAGAGGCTAGAGGAAGCCCATGAGAAGCTTCGCAAGGCTCACAAAAAGCTTGAAAAGGCTCATTCCTCTTTGCTTGATGAGCAAAATGAAAAGAAGCATGTTGAAACTTATAATATAGGCTTAACTTGTGATATAATTGATGAATTATTATCTATGCCTATCATTGTTGCTCCCACTAACCCTTCTTGTAGTACTTCTACTTCCATCTCATCTAGTAGTGATGGTTTCACTTATGATGCCTTACTAATGGTTGATAATGAGAACCTGAAGAAGGAGGTCAATAAGCTCACTCACACCTTGGCTAAGGCCTATGGTGGTGAGGACCACTTGCTTATGTGCTTGGGTAGCCAAAAAGCTTCTCTCTACAAAGAGGGATTGGGCTACATCCTCAAGAAAGGCAAGGCGGCCTTTGCTCCTCACAAGACTAGTTTTGTGAAGAACAATGGTTGATTTTGCACTAGTTGCAAGCAAGTTGGTCATAAAGAGCATGAGTGCAAGAATAAGAGTAAAAATGCTAATGTATCCTCCATTAAGATTAATTCTTTCTATGTGCTTACTAAGGGTGCAAATGGTGTAAAGGCTAAGTTCATTAGTAAACCATGGATGGGCTCAAAGAAGAAAGCCATTTAGGTACCAAAGAGCTTAGGAACTAACCTTCAAGGACCCAAGCAAGTTTGGGTACCTAAAAAGAATTAATCTTCTTTTGTAGGTCAATTACAAAGCCAAAGGAAGGCATTAGGTTCTTGATAGTGGGTGCACTCAACACATGACCAGTGATGCAAGAATGTTCAACTCAATCAACACCAATGACAATGATGGTTATGATAGTATTACATTTGTGATAATGGCAAAGGCAAGGTCAAAGGGCTTGGTAAGATTGCAATATCGTGAGCATATCCAATGTATTGCTAGTAGAGAGCTTGAACTTCAATTTGCTATCCGTGGCTCATTGTGTGATCTTGGATTCAAATGCATATTTGGGGTAGATGATATAGAGATCATAAGTGTAGATGGCTCTAACTTGATCTTCAAAGGCTTTAGATATGAGAATCTATACTTGGTAGATTTCAATGCTAGTGAAGCTAGATTATCTACATGCTTGTTCACTAAGTCTAGCATGGGTTGGTTATGGCATAGAAGGCTTGGTCATGTTAGAATAAAACAATTGAATAGATTGGTTAAGCATGACTTGGCTAGAGGCTTGAAAGATGACGTGTTTGAAAAGGATAAGCTTTGTAGCTCTTGTCAAGCTAGAAAACAAGTTGGAAACACCTATCCCAAGAAAAGCATGATAAGCACTAGTAAAGCATTTGAGTTATTGCACATGTATTTGTTTGGGCCAACACAATACACTAGCATCGGTGGTAACAAATATGGCTTTGTGATAGTGGATGATTATACTAGATACACATGGGTATTCTTTCTAGTGGACAAAAGTGATGTGTTTGCAACATTCAAATCATTTGTCAAGGGCATTCACAATGAGTTTGAAATAACCATCAAGAGAGTTAGAAGTGACAATGGTAGTGAGTTCAAGAACACTAGAATTGATGAGTTGTGTGATGAATTTGGAATTATACATCAATTCTCGGCCAAGTACACTCCACAATCAAATGGCCTTGTTGAGAGGAAAAATAGAACACTCATTGATATGGCAAGATCTATGCTTAGTGAGTATAATGTTAGTCAATCTTTTTGGGCCAAAGCTATCAACACGGCTTGCTATTGTAGCAATCGCCTCTATTGTCATCCATTGAAAGAGAAGACACCATATGAGCTCTTGAATGGTAGAAAGCCCAACATTGCATATTTTTGGGTCTTTGGTTGCAAATGCTATATCTTGAAGAAAGGCACTAGATTGGGCAAGTTTGACTAAGAAATGTGATGAAGGATTCCTACTTGGTTATTCCACTACAAGCAAAGCGTATAGAGTTTGGAATTTGGATAGTGGTACTCTTGAGGAAGTTCATGATGTTGAATTTGATGAAACCAAGGGTTCATGAGTAGAGAATGAGAACTTGGAAGATGTTAGAGGCATTCAACTTTCAAATGCCATGAAGAACATGGATGTTGGTAAATTGAGGCCTAGGCAAGTAAATGATGATGAAGATGATCAAGTGCAAGTGCTCTCCAACTCAAATGTGCAAGATGATACAAATCAAGCTAGTACAAGTGGCTCTCATGAAAATAAACAAGATCAAGTGGCTAGTACATCATCTCAACCTAATGATCAAGTAAATGCAAGCAATCAGTTCTAATGCTCCAACCAACAAATATTGCAAGGGATCATCCATTGGACACTATCATTGGTGATATTTCAAGAGGTGTGTAAACTAGATCAAGATTGGCTTAATTTTGTGAGCATTTCTCATTTGTGTCATCCATTGAACCAAAGAAGATAGATGAAGCATTGAAGGATGTTGATTGGGTGAATGCTATGCATGAAGAAGTGAATAACTTCACAAGAAATCAAGTATGGGAATTAGTAGAGAGACCAAAGGGACACAATGTGATTGGAACCAAATGGGTCTTTAGAAACAAGCAAGATCAAGATGGGATAGTAGTAAGGAAGAAAGCAAGATTGGTAGCACAAGGCTATACACAAGTTGAAGGTCTTGACTTTGGAGAAACATATGCCTCGGTTGCTAGATTGGAAGCTATTAGAATTTTGCTAGCCTATGCTTGTGCCCACAACATCAAGCTCTATCAAATGGATGTCAAGAGTGCATTTCTCAATTGTTACATTAATGAAGAAATATATATTGAGCAACCTCCCAGTTTTGAAGATGATAAGAAACCCGACCATGTGTATAAGTTGAAGAAGGCATTGTATGGCTTGAAGCAAGCACCTAGAGCATGGTATGAGAGATTGAGGGACTTTCTACTCTCTAAAGGGTTCATGAAGGGCAAGGTTGACACCACTCTTTTCATCAAGAAGATTGGAAAAGATTTATTTGTATTGCAAATCTATGTTGATGACATCATATTTGGATCAACCAATCAAGACTTTTGTGATGAGTTTGGAAAGATGATGGCTAGTGAGTTTGAGATGTCCATGATTGGAGAGTTAAGTTACTTCCTTGGTCTTCAAATGAAGCAATTGAAGAATGGTACTTTTGTGAGTCAAGGCAAGTATATCAAGGACATGATCAAGAAGTTTGGCATGAGTGATAGCAAAGTCATTAGCACACCAATGGGAACAAATGGTAACTTGGATAGTGATGCAAGTGGCAATATGGTGGATCAAAAATTAGTATCGGTCTATGATTGGAAGTCTACTCTATGTGACCGCATCAAGGCCGGATGTCATGTTTAGTGTATGCATGTGTGCAAGATTTCAAGCCTCACCAAGAGAAAGTCATTTGAAGGTTACAAAGAGAATATTGAGGTACTTGAAGCATACACAAAATGTTGGTTTGTGGTATCCCAAAGGAGCAAAGTTTGAGCTAGTTGGTTACTCCAACTTGGATTATGAGGGATGCAAGGTTAAAAGGAAGAGCACCTCGGGCACATGTCAATTGTTGGGAAGATCACTTGTTTCATGGTCATCAAAGAAGCAAAATAGTGTTGCATTATCAACCACCAAAGCCGAATACATATCCACCGGTAGTTATTGTGCACAAATACTTTGGATGAGGGCCACTTTGAGTGATTTTGGAATCAAGTTCAAGAAAGTGCCAATGCTATGTGACAATGAGAGTGCAATCAAGTTGACCAACAATCCGGTTCAACATGCAAGAACAAAGCACATTAATGTCCGCCACCATTTCATAGGAGATCACCAACAAAAAGGGGACATTTGCATTGAGAGTGTAGGCACCAAAGATCAACTTGCCAATATATTTACCAAGCCATTGGATGAGAAAAGGTTTTGCAAGCTAAGGAATGAGTTGAACATATTGGATTTCTCAAATATGTGTTGATGCACCCCCACTTATATGACATGCCTCTCCTTCGAGCAATCCAAGGTAAAAGTTGATTGGCATGGCATACATCCTTGCTAAGGACATGATTAGTGCATCTAGTCATCTCTCAATTTTAATAGGCTCATTCATGAAAATCAAATGAATTTGATGTTTGTATGGTATCACTATTGCTTCTATACTTGACTTGATCTAGTGGTAGCATATGACATGTTTATGTACTTGTAAACCTAGTGTTTAATCTAGAAAATGAGCTCTAAGTGTTTAACTCAACATGGTACAAGATAACACTTATTTGGAGGTGTGAAGAAGCTTGTCCTTGGATCAAACCGAGTTAAATGTCTTTGGCTAGTATTCTAGATTGAACCAAATTTGAGAAAATGATCCTCACCCCATTGATTGACATTGATAATCTCAACCTATCTACTTTTGAACCTTTGTGGTCATTGATGACAAAGGGGGAGAAAAACAAAGATATTAGTGATATTAGTACATGGGGAGAAAAAACAAAGATATTAATGTACTAAGATGGTGAAAAGATAACCAAGGGGGAAAGAAATAAAGATATAAGTGATAGGGGGAGAGATATGACAAAGAAAAGAGATCAATTAAAATTTTGAGCACACAAGTAGGGGGAGCAAGCTCATGAACTTGTATGATGCATTTGAATGTGCATTTCATATGTTTGCTTGCATGGCACAAGTTTTAAATTTCAATATTCATGCTTGTGTGGTGTATGCTAGTTATAGGTTTGAATGATGAAATGAAACTCCATCATGCATAAGTTTATCTAGTGATTTCATTTCCAAGTGTTTCCAAGTGGTATCGAGCTAACCATGGTGCTAAGGATGGTATAATGGTGCACTCTGATTGGTATCATGCTTCAAAGGTCAATCTTTTATACCTTAGCATCATTTGGTAGACATTGTCTCCTATATTTCCTATCTAAGCATATGTGCAAGCTACTGTCCAAACTCTTAGCACATATGTAGGGGGGGGCAATTGCTACCATATGGAGTTCATAAAACTTGTCCATATCCTTTTACACATAATAAATATGCTTGGGCAAGCAACATGGATTCAATTGAATTTCAATTCATATCTTTGTGAAAGGGTTGTCATCAATTACCAAAAAGGGGGAGATTGAAAGCTCTAGTTTGGTTTTGGTGAATTGATGAAACCCTAAGTGCTAACCTAGTTTATCAAATGATCATGAGATAGGTAGCACATTCCAAGTGGTGAAGCAAATGAAGATAATGACATGATGATGCTAATGCCATGGTGATGATCATGTGCTTGGACTTGAAAAGAAGAAAGAGAAAAGCAAAAGGCTCAAGGCAAAGGTATAAATGGTAGGAGCCATTTTGTTTTGGTGATCGAGACACTTAGCGAGTGTGATCACATTTAGGTTTAATAGTCATACTATTAAGAGGGGTGAAACTCGTATCGAAATGCGGTTATCAAAGTGCTACTAGATGCTCTAACTCATTGCATATGCATTTAGGATGTAGTGGAGTGCTAACACCCTTGAAAAATGTTTGTGAAAATATGCTAACACATGTGCACAAGGTGATACACTTGGTGGTTGGCACATTTGAGCAAGGGTTAAGAACTTCACCGGCAGAGTGTCTGCCCATAAAGTGCGGACAGTCCAACTGGTGCCTCCGGCGCCCTAGACAGAAAGAACGGAGGTCACTGTAAGTGACCGGACGCTGGTCTCGGATTGGACCGGCGCATCCAGTCAGTGCAGCAGAGGGCGCACAACGTCAGTCTCTGACCAGACACTGGGCCACTCAGTGACCGGATGCTAATAGGGTGCATCCGGTCCTATTGACATGGCAGTGGACAGATTAGTCGCTGAGTGACCGAACACTGGGTGTGTCCGATCGAGCATGACTGGACGCGTCCGGTCATGAAAAGTCGTCTCTAGGTGCTTACTGGAAATGACTAGACGCTGGGGTTCAGCGTTCAGTCACTTTGAGCTGCTACGTCCGATCGTCACTTGACCATTGAGATTGGGTGATCAACATTTGAAGAGAGGGGACACGTGGCACGCGTCGCATGACCGGACGCTGAGGTCCAGCATCCGGTCAATATGACTAGAGCGTCCGGTCACCCTGTGTTGTGCTTAGTGAAGGGGTACAATAGCTCTATTTCATAGGGGCTTCTATTTAAGCCCCATGGCCTGCTCAAGCTCACTCTCTTAGCCATTTGTATTGACATAGCAACCTTGTGAGCTTAGCCAAAGCTCTCCCACTCATCTCCATCTTTGATTCATCATCCTTGTGAGATTAGGAGAGAATCCAAGTGCATTGCTTGAGTGTTTGCATCTAGAGGCACTTGGTGTTTGTGTTTCACTACGGGATTCGCTTGTTACTCTTGGTGGTTGCCGCCACCTAGATGGCTTGGAGCAGCGAGGATCGTCGAGCGGAGGGTGGTGATTGTCTCTGACTCCGATCATGGTGATTGTAAGGGGTTCTTGACCTTTCCCCGGCGAAGAGCCAAAAGGTACTCTAGTGGATTGCTCGTGGCTTGTGTGATCTTCATCTTGTGTTGGTTGTGCGGCACCCTATTGAGGGTTTGGCGTGTGATGCCAATTAGCGCGTGAACCTCCATGTGAGTGAATCGCCACAATGAGGAGTTGCTTGCCGGCAAGCAAGTGAACCTCGGTAAAAAATTATTGTGTTCATCATTTGATTCTAAGGTAATTGGTCTTCATTGTTATTCATTCTTATGATTGATTGGCTCCTTCCTCGACACGGCGGTATAACCTTCTTGCTCACTCTCTTTATATTACCGCAAACTAGTTGTCAAGCTCTTTAGTTAGCTAGTTGTGAGAGCTTGTTAGTTTGGTTAGTGTGGCTCTTTAGTTAGCCTTTGAGAGCGCACTAACTTAGTGTAGTGACATAGCTATTGTGTGGATAAAAACTATATCAACTAGAATTGTGGTAGGTTGCTTGCATTTTTTGTAGGCTAGCGCAACACTTGCTTCGCCTCATAATTGTCTAACCGGTTTGCTAAGTGTCGTTGTAGAAATTTTTATTAGGCTATTCACCCCCCTCTAGCCATTAGGACCTTTCAACTACGGCGATGCAGAGTCTGGAGTGGACAGGAGAGGAAGATGACAGCGCTGACAGAGTGGGCCCACCTGTCGGTGACTTAAGGTGCGGGAGAGAGGGAAAGCAGCACGGCGCGGGCAGCTGGGCCGTTGCACGTGGCTTGGGCTGGCCTGTGGGGGAAGGCAAGGCTGGCCACGTGGGTGACTGGGCCATAGAATGAGCCAGGCTGGAAGGAGGCGCAGCGTGCTGGGCCATCGGAGACCGAGCGAGCAGGCCATGGGAAAAAACAAGTGGGCCGCAAGGAAGAGATTGGGAGGAGAGAGGTTTTCTATTTTCCAAATCCTTTTCTATTTTGTTTTCAAAACCAAATTCAAATGTAAACTAAATCAAATTCGAATATGGTTTAAAATACACTTTTCAATTCAAATAAAAATGAGCAATTTTGGTAAGTTTTCCAAAAATAAATTTTACAACTTTTTAAATTCTTTTATTTTCTAATTTTCTTTTCCTTTATTTCAAAGTCATTTTCAAATTCATTTGAAAAGCATTTTGAATTCAACCACTCCTTGCAATAAATCAAATGCACCGACATGTATGCACATCCATATTGCTACTCCTTATGATGAATTTTAATTTAATGAAAAATATTCTTTTTCCTATATTTCATATGCACAAAAATTCATAAATTAATCATTTTAAACCTATTTTCAAAATTGAAATTTTTAGGGTGTTACAGACATATTCTTCGGAATTAAAGCATGTATCAGTTTTTTTTATTTTTGTAGAACATATTGATATTGAAGTGTCAGTTGTTTTGGTACCGTCTCTGAACTAGTCATGACTTTTATAGTAAAATTTGCCTGACCTGATTCAATTTGAGTTCTTGTATTTCTTTTGGAACTAGTTTTCTTGAGAATATATATATATATATATATATATATATATATATATATATATATATATATATATTCAGTAGCCGGCTACAAAATAAGTTATTCTGTAGCCACTTCTATTTACTATAATTTTATATACTAATTTACCATAATGTCAATACATATTTACGATAGTTGGGTTACTATAACACATGGGGATATTTACCATAATGTTATATTAAACCACTTAGTAAGGAGTTACTATAATCTCGTAAATTAACATAGTAATTATCATAACTCAAAGTGGCTACAGAATAAGTTATTCTGTAGCCAGCTACAGGATAGTAGTTCTATATATATATATATATATATATATATATATATATATATATATATATATATATAGTTCAGATGCACGTATTTTAGGAGTATTATACTCAAATGCTTTTATACAGGTACTATAACTTTGCTCTAGACATGTATTTAATTAACTATCTGTTGTTCTGTTGTAGCCTGGGAGCAGTTGGCCTACGTTGAGCTGAGAGGAAAAGAAGTAGCTAGGAGGTATATGTATTGCCATTTATTCTATAAAGCAACTGTCACATTTTCATAGTTCTAGTGGATACTCTGTAATCACTTACAGTTTAACTGACTGTTATGTATTTGTATCATGAGAACTGCTGTGAAATGTACCATATTGTGAAACAAGGGGTTCAGAATTGTACACCATGGATCTAGATTTTTTTTTGTTTTTGTAAATTGTTATGGGAGACGTGTTTTGGCTATACGCGTCACTAATGAAGGGTCATCAGTGACCCATTTTCTCCGTACACGTCGCTGCTATCTCACATCAGAGATGCGTTTTCTCAATACGTGTCGCTACTATCTAACATCAGAGACGCGTTTTCTCAATATGCGTTGCTGCTATCACACATCAGACATGCGTTTTGTCAATACGCTTGTAACACCCTAAAATTTCCACTTTTTGAAATAGATATAAATTGATTTAATTTTGTATTTTGTGCTCATGAAAACATAGGTAAATAATAATTTTTCATTAAATTAAAATTTATCATAAGGCTTAGCAACATTTTTGTGCATACATGCTGGTGCATTGGAATTATTGGAATGTGTGACCTTGTATAAAATTCAAATTTTCAAAGGTATTTAAATTTGAATTGAATTTGGTTTTGAACATGTGTAAAAGAAAAAGAAAAAAAGGATTTCACTTCTCTCTCTCACTCTCTCTGGTTTTTGGCCTACTCCCTCTCTCCTCCGCAGCCCAATGTGCCCACCGGCCTTTTTCCACTCCCCGTGGCCCACCCCAAGTCGAGGCCCGCGCAGTATTCCCCTCTCTCCCCTCTCCTCCTTCGCCTTGCGCGGCCCAACCAGGCCCAAGCCTCGCGCACCGGCCCAGCTACCCCACACTGCGTCGCTCGCTCCTCTTCTCCTCTCCTCCCTCACTGATGCCACTGACCCCGTGCTCTCTCTCTCTCGTTCACCACTGGGGCCCACTCGTCAGTGCCTTTCTCCTTCCTCTGCCGTCGTCTTCCTCTCATACACGTATCGGACTACGCCGCCACCGACTCCGCAGCCACCATGAGTCCACCTTGTTGTGAGCTCCACGCCATAGCCGCCTCATAAAAGTTGAGCCATGTGTCTGCTGCCTTCTACCATGCCCTATCGCAAGCTGCTACCTCGCTTGAAGCCACGCCACCGCTGCGAAACCTGAGCCGCCGTCCGCTGCTATAGCCGCCGAGGATTATCGTGGTGAGTTCGCATTGTTTTCCTCTTTCTCCCCAGTGCTATTCCCACAAGGAACCATGGCCCGTAGGCTGTATTCTAGGCTTCACCGATTAGCTTCGCCGCCGACGATGGCAACCACCGCGCCGGATTCCCTGTTCTGGCAGCCGCACTCTCTCTTTCCCTTCCTCCTCTAATCCCCACCGTCCACTTTCGATCCAACGACCTAGATTCACCGTATCGGTTCGGCCAGTCACTTTTGTAAAAGCCCCTGCCCTTTTCTAGTATAGAACCCGCAGTCCAAAGCGTATTCATATAATACATTTTCCTTTTCAGAAAGCGTAGTTTCTTTAGGTTAGCTGCAGAATACGTTTTCTCTTTCTAGAAAGCATAAATTCCCACTGTTAGATTCAAAATACGCTTTCTTCTTTTGAAAACATAGTTTTTTGGTTAGATCCAAAATACAGTTTCATCTATTTACAGTTTTGCCACTATTTTCTTTAGGCCATAACTTCTCTGTTTTAACTCCGTTTTGATCCCTTCAAGTTGTGTTAGATTCATAATTGTGAAGTCTACATGTTTATCTTACTATTAAATATAATTTCAACTTTTGAAATTCAACGATAGATTAAATCTATTATTTTATTAAAGAAAATCTTATTTAATTCATAACTTCTTCGTTATAGCTCCGATTAGAGTGTTTTCACGTCTGTGTGTTCGTAGCAACGTGTAGAACATCTTAAAAACCCTTTAGTTGTTGTTTATTATGTTTGGTGTACTGTTCTAAGTTAGTCCTATTGTTTGCTTCATGTATGATTGCATGGATGTTTGTGTGGTGCTTTATGATCATGTCCAGTCAATGAGCTATATGTGGTGAATCAAGAAGCAGATCTTTGAAGATTTTGACTTGAAGAAGCATCTGAGTTTAAGGCAAGTATAGCATGGGATCATCCTTGTTGTCCTATATACCTTTAATCATTTAATTCATGTTGCATGTGTCTACCTTGACTACCACTAGGGATTTCCTAGTACTTTGTTATCTTGTACCTTGATTCCTATGGGTTTATGCATTGGATAGTATGATGCTAGTGCTCAACTGAAACTATGATCTTGTAATTTGACTAATGGTATATGCAATAAACACTAAAAGATGCTTTTTAGCAACATGGAATAAGGGGGCTAGAGCATTGGGCTATTATTATGGTGCTCTAGATTCCTCTTCCTAAGGACTTATCTATAAGTGATCATCTAGGACTTACAATACAACTGTGAGGGCTACATGGCTCTAGCTTTAGTCAAGTATGAGGACCTTTTCTAGCTTGTTAGTGATTACCTTTTTAGGTGCAAGAAGGACTTGACGAGATGGGTATATGATAGCCTCTACTCTTTTATGTATAGCTGTGAAGGAATTGTGCCATTCGATAGGGGGTTCCTAGATCTGCTTGCCAACTGAATCTTAGCGGCCCTAACTTGTTAGATGAACCTTTGATAGGCTTCATAGTGTACCCTACCTACTCACCTTAGAAGTGTTTTGGGAGTAATTAACCCGGGCATATGGGTATCACGACTCATAGTGAAAGTGTACAACCTCTATAGAGTGTAAAACTGGTATATCAGTCGTGCTGATGGTCACGAGCGGCCTTGGAACCCTTATGGAATAGATGATGAACATTAATGATACTGATGATATAGATGCTCATTAATGATTACTATTTATGCTATTCATTATTCACGTTTACCTGATCATGTGTTTGCATGGGCATGTGATGAACTTGTTACTACTCTTATGCTAAAATTATGACAACTAAAAGCTAAATGCTGTTAAACCAGTGTCAGCCTTTTGAGCCTCATAAACCCTATGTTATATTTGTTGAGTACAACATGTACTTATGTTTGCTTTACTTTTTAAATCTTTGGAAAAATCCCGGATGGGTACTAGATTGCTAGAATTTGGAGGAATTAGGCTTGTGATCAACCAGTCAATTGTCCCTATGGATTGGAGTCTTCACCCAAAGATCGGAGTTGTCTTTCCGCTGTTTGTTGTCTAAGGTTATATCCTTTATACTAAATATGTTACATATTGAGCATTGTCTTGTGATATTACCCCTTATTTGTAGCTATATGTGAGATTTGACTTCTTGGGCTCACATATGGTGCATATCTAGTTTTGTTCTTAAAATCGGGAGCTACAACGTGTCGCTGCTCTCTTCACATCAGTGACACGTTTTTACACGTCACTAATCTCTTCACATCATAGACGCAACGTAAGTGATGCGTGTTTTTCATGTCACTAATGACCCTCTGGACGCGTCACTAATTAGCATTTTTGGCATAGTGTTGCTTGTGTATGGGTGATAGAATATGGTTGGCATGTACTGATGTATAGGGCCATGCGATTACATAGCATAACTTGGCAGTTGGACAGAAAGAAGCGATGGCCTAGGAGGCTCGCCGGAGAAACATAGGAGATAGATGGAACGAGCATGTTGTGTGGGGCGCTTACCGATGGTCGAGAAGCAGCGAGGATGACTGGCCCACCATGATTGACGAAGAGGGTGATGGGATTAGGTTTCTCTTGAATGACTTCTCTAGTAGCAGATCAGCGATGTGACTACGTGAGTTGTCGATGAAGGTAGCAGCCAGCCGTGCTCGGCCTAGATGATGGTGGATCAGCGACGCTGAAGCAAGGGTGTAGGCGAGACTTTGGAGATGGCGTAGTAATAGAGAAAGGAGAAATTCTAGTTTACTACCTAGGGATTCCCAAACTAGGGGCTACCCTTATGATAGTTCTGATGTGCTTTCCTAAGGGGTTTGTCCATATATATAGGGAGGAAAACTCTCCACCTTCACGTCAACTAGCAATATGATACTAATTGATGTTGCACCATCCACCTCCACTAATAGGCCCAAATAATCATTTAAGCCCATTAGTAAATAAAGGTAGAGGATTTTGAGAAGTCGGTGGAAAATTGGGCTTGGATTTTTCTAATTTCGAAATTAATTAATATCCTGAAATAAAAATGATTCTAGAAAGTCTAGAATTACCATTTATATCACAAAAAATGCTCCAAAGCTTAGAAAAATCCCTAGAAAAATCCTAGGAGATAAATTGAAAGACGAGGAATTCAGACAAAATATTTGGACCTCAAGAAAAGATTGCTGGGAACTTGGAACATAAAGATTAAGGTCAAGGAGGTAGGAATTAAATTCTAGAAAGAAGCTAGAAAATTTTTAGAGATAGATATTCATCTCCTAAACATATTTAAAAAAATATTTTGCACATAGAAACACAAGGTGCGACCGACATGAATGCAACAAAAAGGTTTCTACCTTAAGATAAATTTTAATTTAATGGAAATTTATTATTTCCCTATGTTTTCATGAGCACAAAAATACAAAATTAAATCATTTTAGCTCTATTTCAAGAGAAGCAAATTTTAGGATGTTACAATTCTACTCCCCCTCATCCTCGATATTTGGAAGATGGTGGTCAATGAGATAGGCATACTCTATCTTTGAATCTTCTTCACTTTCTTGAGTAGTTCCATCTTCTTGGTAAAGATTTCGCCTTACTTTGCATATGATAACCTTACTCCAAGTAACTTGCTCAACTAATTCAAAAATTTTGACGGGTACTCCGAACAACTCTCAGGTAACTCCAATCACTAGGCCACCTTTCCTTTTTAATTCATACTATCAAATCTCTTTCTTCATATGTTCACCTTCCAATGGAGCTTCCTTACTTCCTTGGTCCAAAGTAGGTTCTATCACCAGCCTCAAAACATTAATGACTATATATGCTTAGGTTAAGTTGCCCAAATCTTAAACACAATTCTTAGTCCATGGTGTCATCCGAATCTTCTTAGCATAACTCTACTAAGGGCATTAGTAATGACTTTTGTTTTCTATGCTACACACTTTATAGTCATAATCCTTGATCAATATCAATCTAATGATGATGTGTCACAAACTCACAACCAACTTTATGAAGATGTCCTTCATATTCTTACAAGATCATCGTAGATGTCATTCTTATGTCCAAGAAGATAGTACCACCATGCTCCACAATGAATAACTCGACATCATGTGTCAGGGTAGTCCAACTCATGCTTCCTTAGTTGACTTAATGCATAAGCTACTAATCTTCTTGCATAGAGCACATCATATCCCAAGTCTTGATGGATGCATTATAGAGGAAATTCTTATGCCCATCTTTATAATGCCTCTAATGAACCTCTGATAGAATCTTATTATTCCAAGGAAACTCTTAGTCACACCTGCATCCTTGGATGAGTTCCAACTCATTACTAACTTTTCAAGTTCTTATCCACAATCCTACCTATTAGAGATATTCTATCCAAGTAGAGAACTTCCTTTACTCAAAACTTACTTGCCATGCTTGGTGTAGCAGTGTGGTTTTCTAAGTCTCTATAGAACCAACTATAGACGATGTACACTATCTCCTTCTTGTGTCATTAGTGCCAACTTGCTTCATGTTTGTTGAAGATTGAACTCTCAATTGATGATAGCTTGAATTGCAGATCAATGAATAAATGAGCTCCTTATAGATGATCCAATAAGTCATAAATCCTAAGTAAAGATGCCCACACTCGATAGTGACTTCTCAATCATGGATATAGCTAATGCTTCCAAGTCATGAACTACAAAACCTTCTTTACTTTGGCTACCGCCCTTAAGAAAAGATAAACTAGGGGAACAACAAAGGGTAGCTTGCATATTATTCTAAGTGAGTTACCCATCATAACAACCTTTTGATATCCAAGAGAAACTTAGGTGCATAAGTAGGAACAAGTAACCTAAAATTCCTGACGAGCAGATAAACATCAACGCAGAAATATAGCTATAACTCATGTTCTATTAATCCAATGAAGTTGTAGTTTACATGATATGATCCCGCTAGGGTTTGTTCCCAATCTTTCAATGAGAGGTGTGGGATAACTCGATTGATGGGTGGAGACGACGTTCATGGCCCGACTACAGCCTTCCAAGCTATGCCTTAGCAACCGATACACCACCTCCAATGGCTGCCACGATCTTGTGGAGCGCGTCACCCGGCCACTAGGGCACTCATCCTACAAGCAATCGAAGAACTAGCAAGAACAAGTATAACAAGTACTGAATTATTAGATGTAGATTAAAGTTTCAAACTCAATCTCAATTAAGGTGGAGTTCCGAAGACAAGAAGACGGGCGGCTGATCCAGCACGTGTGCTTACAAGCAAGTAGCGAGAGCTAAACTTGATCTAAACAAAACCCGACTATTCTTGATGGTGGCTAAGGAGTATATGAAGGTGGAAGGATGACCAGGGGGGTGTTGGGGTCATTCTCCAACCCTAGGACGCGTCCCTAATGAACCCAACTTGATACACGGCCCATTGGACCAAACTAAGGTGATGCAACACCTTTGGACAAACAAGCTCTCAATCGTAATCCAGTCATTGCGGCCGCCTCAAAATATATATGGACTTCATTCTAGATCCATATGAAAATAGACTTCCTAAGGATTCCATGAAGTACTTGAACGCCCCAATCCGAGTCTGTATGTGACCGTGGTGACCATCACAAGTTGGAGCTATCCTAGAGTCCGAATTCAGCCTCCTCGAATCCTTGTCCCTTTCGGTCCTCTCCCTGGTTCCGAACCAAAACAAGAGTGCACGCGTCTCCATGGTCTAAATATGATGGACAGGAACTCAAGAGTGAACTTACTTGATGATTAGTGTGATGAGCACGGGCGCGAGTAATAGGACCAGAAACTAGTACTCGTGTCGGCGTGGATGTATCGTTGGTGTTGATGTCCTCATCATCCTCCCCTTCTTGCATTTGAGGCGTCCTCGACTCAAGCTCGTCTTCTTCTCCCAAATATGGCTTCAAATCTACAATGTTAAATGTGGGACTAACCCTAAATTCTACAGGCAGATCGAGTTTATATGCATTATCATTAATTTTCTCTAACACTTTAAATGGTCCATCAGCCCTAGGCATCAATTTAGACTTTCTGAAATCAGGAAACCTATCCTTTCTCAAGTGCAACCAAACTAAATCTCCAGGTTCAAATATTAGTTCCTTTCTACCTTTATCACCAGCAAACTTATATTTAGCATTCATACGCTCTATGTTTTCTTTAGTTGTTTCATGTAGTTTTAACATCAATTCAGCACGCTTAGTAGCATCAAAATTTAGTTTTTCAGAAGATGGCAAAGGCATCAAATCAATAGGAGCACGAGGAAAGAAACCATAGACAATCTGAAATGGGCACATCTTTGTAGTAGAATGCAGCGAACGATTATAAGCAAATTCAATATGAGGCAAACAATCTTCCCACATCTTAATGTTCTTCTTTAAAACAGCCCTTAACATAGTAGACAAAGTTCTATTGACAACTTCAGTTTGACCATTGGTTTGGGGGTGACATGTAGTAGAAAACAAAAGCTTAGTCCCCAGTTTTCCCCATAAAGTCTTCCAAAAATGACTAAGAAATTTAGCATCACGATCAGAAACAATTGTGTTGGGCACACCATGCAAACGAACAATTTCTCGAAAGAACAAATCAGCAATATGAGTAGCATCATCCATTTTATGACAGGGTATGAAATGTGCCATCTTAGAAAATCTATCAACAACCACAAACACACTATAACGTTCCTTCCTAGTCCTTGGCAAACCCAACACAAAATCCATAGAAATATCTTCCCAAGGGGCACTAGGAACAGGTAGAGGCAAATACAAACCGTGTGGATTTAACCATGACTTAGCCTTTTGACATGTCATGCAACAAGCAACAAACCTCTCCACATCTCTTCTCATCTTTGGCCAAAAGAAATGACCAGCAAGTATGTCCTCCGTTTTCTTAGCTCCAAAATGCCCCATCAAGCCACCTCCATGCGCTTCCTGTAGCAACAACAAACGAACAGAGCTAGCTGGAATGCATAGCTTGTTAGCTCTAAACACAAACCCATCACTAAAGATGAATTTGTTCCAACCTTTCCCATCTTTACAATGCAGCAACACATCTTTAAAATCAGCATCATTAACGTATTGGTCCTTTCAATCTTATCTCATCTTTGTTACTACTAACAGATTTGACATTTTTATCGATCTCAGATTTAGTTTTCTTAGCTTTAGCAACATCATCACGCACAATAGCTTCAGGAGACATTGGAAGCAAAACAATTTTCTTATCATGGTGTATGAGAGAATACATATTTGATCTACCATGATGCATACAATCTGTATCAAATTGCCATGGTCTACCTAGTAGAATATGACAAGCTTCCATAGGCACAACATCACACTCAACAACATCATGATATGATCCAATAGCAAAATGAATTCGTACCAATCTTGTTACCTTAACCTTACCACTATTGTTGAGCCATCGAATGTGATATGGATGTGGGTGTGGTTTGATTGTAAGTGCAAGCTTCTCTACCATATCGCTGCTAGCTAAGTTGTTGCAGCTACCTCCATCAATTATCAAATGACACGAACGCTCTTTAATGACACACTTTGTTTGGAACAGTGTATGCCGCTGATTTTGCTCCGCCTTCTCCATTTGTGCGCTAAGCACACGCTGCACAATGAGGCTCTCATAATGATCTGCATCCTCTGCTCCAATCTGCTTTTCTGGTTGTTCCTCACTTCCTACATGGTCAGCAGCAAGCAAAGCAAGTGTATCTTTATCAAAATCACTAGCAGAGGAATACTCACCATCATCTTTGACGACCATAACATGCTTGCTTGGATAGTCACGCATCACATGTCCATATCTCTTGCACCGGTGACAATGAACGTCTCTTGTTCTACCTGTAGATGCCATGGATGAAGCACTTGCAGCAGGCTTCTGGGTCATCTTCGCCACTAAATTTGTGGAAGTAGCATGAGGTTTGTCATTGGATGTTGGCATAGGAGCACATGTAGTTGGAGTAGTAGTTGTGCGGAGCTGCCATGAATTAGTTTTCCCTATAGAAATATTATTCTTGGAACTGGCATGTCGCCCCTGCACTTCCCTTTCAGCTTTACAAGCAAGATGAAACAAACAGGTTACGTTAGTGTATTCTTTATAATCAAGGATGTCCCGGATTTCACGATTTAACCCACCCAAAAATCTTGCCATAGCAGGTTCCTCATCCTCATCTAAATTACAATACAACATACCTGTAACACCCTAAAATTTTGCACTTTTGAAAATAGAGTTAAAATAATGGTTATCGGTTTTTGTGCTCATGAAAGATAGGAAAAGTAATATTTTTTTTAATTAAAATTCATCATAGGAGTAGCAACATGCAGGATTGTGCATTCATGCTAGTTGCATTTTGTGTTTATGAGTGCAAATGGTTTTGAAATATGATAGAGCGATGTTTCTTTCTCTCCGGAAAATTTTCCGACCTTTTCTGGAATTAAATTCCTTTTTCCTTGGGCTTAATATTTTTCCTTGATCTTTGCAACAATCTTTTCGTGAGCTCTAAAAACTTTATTTGGGTTCATTATGTTCAAAAGTGTCTTCGAGAATTTTCCTACAATTTTTGGAGCCATCAGAGTATTTTTCGTGGGCTAAAAATCAATTCTGGACTTTTCTGGAATTATTTTAATCCCGGAATTAATTAAATCCGAAAATAATAAAATATCTTGTTTTTCCACCGACCTCAAAACCCTACACTATATATATGCTGGCGTAGCCCTCAATACGAGGATTCCAGAAGTACAGCCCGTTTTTCGAGCCGCCACTCGTAGCCCCACAGATCAGACGCCGAAGTTCTCCATAGCTAGGTTTCCGGTGAACCTTCAGCGAGCTTTTCCGGCCACCTCGGACGTCTCCAGCGAAAACCGTCACCACCACGAGGTAGATCTTGTCGTCCTCTACACCGGCACGTCCTTCGTTTGCCGAATCCACCACCGTTTGATCGTTTCCCTAACCCATCTTCCTCTTTTCCGGTGAGAAGCACCATGGCCGGCACCTTCTTCCTCTCTCCGGCCGAGGAAGTTTCCCCTGCAGTTGGCCGTCCATCACCGCAGCTTGGGCCAAGCGCCCTGCGCACCACGCCTCCCTGCGCCGCCGCCCATTGCGCGCGCGTGCGCCTGCTCGCAGCGGAGCAGGTAGCCACCGCCGCCCCCTGCTCGTGCGTGCAAGGACGCCGCACGGCTGGCCGGCCAACCGCCGACGCCGCCCGCAGCCCTCCAGGCTGGCCGCCGACCAGCCCCGGCCGAGGTCCCTGCCCCTCTGCTGGCTGTCCTCGGTCCCCTCCGCGAGCGTCACAGCCGCAGGCTCCCATGGCCGGCAAGCTCTGTACGTACAGACCAAAGGTACAAGATGATGTATTTACAGTTTTGCCACCGATCGTTAATTCTTTACCGTTTCATCGTCTTAACTCCGTTTCGAGCGATTCTAGTTGCGTTAGCTTTGTAATTTTGTGCTCTACGCAGTACCAGTAAAGTTTATCATGTCAGTTAATTATGAATTTATTAATCTAATACTAATTACATTAATAATTAGTTAGTGGTTTTCCAATTAAAAACAATCAGTTTAATTTCGTTCTTGTTCTTTTATGACCGTGCTGATCATGAGGTACACATTAGTAGGAAAATTTATCATGTTTCACATCTTTGAATTTTATAAGTAAATATTAATTTGATTTGTGATTATGCAATTGAGTTTCTAATTAAAAGTAACATAGGCATATACTTCGGTCTTTTATAAATTATTGTAAATCTAATTAATGTTACCCTTAATCTCTCTTGATTTATAAGTGATTTAGTTTAATCCTGAAACATAAGTGCTTTCATTTAGTTATTATATGTTCTTTATCTTTTCATGTTAAATGTTTAAATGACTTAAAGCATATGTATAATCCTTCATAATTATAAAATATAACTTATGCCAGCATTAATGTCTTTTTAATTATGACTTGCTTAGATCAATTATGAGACATAATATAAATGCTCTATTAGTTACTCTCACATGTTTTATATTTCTAAAGTAAAGTTTAAATACTTTATATAATATGAGATATGTTGATTAATAAAAGATGATTAATTAGTGACATAAACATGTATGTCTTTAAATTGTAATTTGCCAAGTTTAAATGTGACATATATACTTTGAATATATATACTCTCATTTGTTATTATATTTCAATTTAATTTGCATAAAAGATATCAAAATATTTATAATTAAGATATGATTAATTTATCTTAGTTTTATAAATCTAATAACTCAAGTATAAAATGACTTAACTCAATTTCAGATATTCCCCTGAGATATCTTATACATGTTTTATGATCATTAAAATAGATAAAGCATATAGTTTTCTTTCCAACGCAAATCCTTCGATAGATGTTTCTGTTTTACCGTAGCTCCGATTAGTGTGTCTTTCGCGTGTGTGTGATCGTAGCAATGCGTAGATTAGATTTTGAATCTTTTTCATTGATTGGTGTATTGTTCTAATCTAGTATGTTTGCTATGCATGCTTGTTCGGATGCTTGTGTGGTGCTTTTCGGTCTTGTCCAGTCGGTGAGTTTTGCGTTGGTGATCTATAAGAAGTTGGAGATCAAGAAGAAGAAGAAGAAAACATTGAAGATTAAAGCTTACCGAAGGATCGGTGTTTAAGGCAAGTATAGCTTGGGTTTTCTTTCCGTGACCATGATCTTGGGCTTGTTTAATGAAATGTGATATAAACATAAATGATGAATGTTATCCTTTGGCAAAAGCTGGGATTTACAGTACAGCTGTGAGGGCTATATGGCTCTGGCTCTAGTTATTTGAGAAACTCTTTTCTAGCTAGTTAGAGGTCTGCGAGTTGGGTATAGGACAGCCTCTGTCCTGTTGAGCCTAGCTTTAGAAGCGGCCTTTTACTTTATTTTTGGAAGGGGGGTTCCTATATCTAATGACCCTGTGGCCCTGGCCGGTTAGACGAGCTCTTGGGTGGCTTTATATAGTTTCTGGTGTTTTGGACCTTGCAAACCCATACATTTGGAAATCATGACTCACAGTGAAAGTATACAACCTCTGCAGAGTGTAAAACTGTTATAATAGCCGTGCCCACGGATACGGGCGGCCCGGAAAACTGAGGGAATTGTTGTATGTTCATTTAAATTATTTATGTGCAATTCATTATTCAATTACACTTGATCATGTGGTTATGGACTACACTACCTTGTTGCTATATTTGCGAAGTTCGACATGGACTCACTCTTGCTATTCCCCCCACACCTCAGGAGAAGTTTTAGGCTTGTGATCAACCAGTCAGTTTGGATCCAGTGGAGTGAAGTTTGCACCCGGAGATCAGAGTTGTCTATCCGTTGATTACTTTCTAAGGTTATCTCTTTTGCTAAGTTCGCTATATATTAAGCATTATGAATTGATACTGCCCCTTCATTTGTAGCTATATGTGAGATTTGATTTCCAGGGCTCACATATGGTGTGCATTCGGCTTTGTCCTTGAAACTGGGTGTTACAAGTGGTATCAGAGAAATGCTGACTGTAGGACGCAAGTCTAGTAGAAGCTGGTCGTTCTAAGGTTTACAAGTTACAGCAAAAATCCTTGTTCTATAAACCATGATATTTTTTCCCTACTACATTCTTACCCTTGATATTCGTCCCCTCCTTGATGCTTCTTTAAAAGCTTTCTGTTCTCATCTACTCCTTGCCTTGATATGCTTTTAGAATCTTGTCTTACCACCTTCTCGCGCAATTTGAAGTTAAGCTATAGGATCTTTACCCATAATATTAAGAAGACGATAGTATCGCAAGTTTAAGTCAATGATTGAATTGTGCACCATAATTGCTTGTTGGCTTGTTATTATGATTATGTTTTGTTTTGAATCTTTGTAATGAGTGCAATGATTTTGTGGGATTTTCCACAAATTCATTTAGTTTATAGGCATAAGACATAAGGATTAATGAATAGATAGCTGGGTTTTGGTTTTCTCCTGTTTTCCTATCCTATGTTTCTGGAGCAACCCGTCATCTTTGATTTATATCTCTATTTTCGGGCAATCAAAAAAAATCATGGTAAACTTTTAGAGAATACTAGACTTCAACATGTTTCTCTGACCTCAAGAATCACCCTGATGGCTATTATGGTTATGAAGTTATGAAAATCATAAGAGGATGTATCTGTGCTGTCAGAAATCTGGAGCAGTCTGTGGTCTTCTGGTCAGAACACAATTTTGGCTCATGCAAAGTCTATGAAATTTTTCTAGGAACAACTAGACTTATGTACCTTTCATGTGCCTCTGGAATCACCCCCATAGCTAATATATTTTGGGAGACATAAACATCACAAGCCGAAGTTTCTGTGCAGTCTGTAATCTGGGACAGTTTCTGTTGTGTGCTGTTTTTGACCAAATTAACTGCCGAATCTGGAAAAGTGTTCTAAAATAAAGTTGTGGAAGATTTCATAAGCTTTCCAACGGTATAAAGTACAACTTTATTGGATTTACATAACAAAAGTTATACCAGTTTTACTACGCTGCTGTTTTTAAGCTCGCGAGGAACTGCAGGTTCTGTTTTTTCCCAATGCACATGAGTCACTTCGGGATAATAGGACGACATCATGATAACTATCTCATTTAGAAGAAAATGCAAGCTATTCTTTGGTGCCCCTAGTTGATGTGTTCTTAAGGGGGGTAGCCAAGGCATAAAGGAATCACAAGATGGAGGTCTCATATAATCTAGAGCTTCACTTGGAAGTATCGGTTATTCCTATGGTTGAGGAATCACTATCAGACACAAGGATCTTTGTTCAAGATTGTTAACAGGTTGGATCATCTACAAGGAGCTCAAATATTTTGTCAGGATTGGTCTTCGCTTCAAGCTATCATCACTTGGGAGTTCAATCTTCAACTCAAGACAAGTTGGCACTGATGGCATACGAAAATATGATGATTGGACTCCTCTATAGTTGGTTCTTTGGCAACTTAAGTGAGTTTAGTTTGGATGGAGTTCTCTTTTTGGTTGTGGGATGTCTCTAATGATAGAATTATACGGACAATCGCTCAAGAGAGATGTGTTCAGCTAGAACCCGCTTAAGTATGCAAGAGGGATTCAGAGTTCCTCGGAATGGTAAGATTCTATCACACGTTCATTAGAGATATTATAGTGTTGAACACAAGAGTTTCTTTTATAAAGCGGTTGGCAAGGATCTGGATGTGCTCTATGTAAGAAAAGCAGTGAATTGTGCATCAAGACAACTATGGAGGCTTGAGATGGACTATTTGACATATGAGATCTGGAGTTATCCATTGCGGAGCATAGTGGTATTATCTACTTGGACATGAAGAGTGATATCTACGTGAATCATAAGAATCTAAGGGACATTTTCAGTAAGTTGGTTTGAGATTGTGACATCAGTGTTGGGTTCAAGTAACCAAATATTTTTGGTTTAGAAGTATGTGTTATCTTTAGGAGAAATAAAAGTCGTTGCCAATGCCGTTAGCAAATTGGAAGAGCTATGCTAAGAAGATTGGACGGCACCATGGATTAAGTTTTGTGTTTAAGAGTCACAACTCAACCTGAGCATATATATAGTTAATAGTGTTTTGAAGTTGGAATCTATTTTGGACCAAGAGAGTAATACATGAGGATCAATTGGAATATGGATGTATGAAGTGGTCGATTTGATATCTTGGACTAAAAAAATCTAGCAAGACATGTTGAGAAGTATTGTGTTACATTTTGGAATTAGTGAGGACAAGAGTTTGTCATCCAATGGATTCCAAAGTGGTCTTTGTGGGAAGCATATGGAGTGTCAGTGTGAAGAATAAGCTAGCACCCAGCTGCAATAGTTCATTGAGGTTGTTAAAAAGGAAAAGAGAAGAGGCCTAACAATTGGAAGAGTACCAGAGAGTTGGTTGGTGGATACTTGAGAGTTAATTAGAGGGCCTATCAACATCTTGGGGATCAGCGAGTATGCTATTTGGAGTAAGAGTTAACAGGTGTGCAAAGTCAAGACGAATCTTTGTCAAGATGGTGGAACTACTCGAGAAAGTGGAGAAGATCCAATGGTAGTGTGCATTCCAGTGTCTTGATCATCATCTTCTGAATCTCGAGGACGAGATTCATTTTAAGGGGGTAGAATTATAACACCCTAAAATTTTGCACTTTTGAAAATAGAGTTAAAATAATGGTTATCGGTTTTTGTGCTCATGAAAGATAGGAAAAGTAATATTTTTTTAATTAAAATTCATCATAGGAGTAGCAACATGCAGGATTGTGCATTCATGCTGGTTGCATTTTGTGTTTATGAGTGCAAATGGTTTTGAAATATGATAGAGCGATGTTTCTTTCTCTCCGGAAAATTTTCCGACCTTTTCTGGAATTAAATTCCTTTTTCCTTGGGCTTAATATTTTTCCTTGATCTTTGCAACAATCTTTTCGTGAGCTCTAAAAACTTTATTTGGGTTCATTATGTTCAAAAGTGTCTTCGAGAATTTTCCTAGAATTTTTGGAGCCATCAGAGTATTTTTCGTGGGCTAAAAATCAATTCTGGACTTTTTTGGAATTATTTTAATCCCGGAATTAATTAAATCCGAAAATAATAAAATACCTTGTTTTTCCACCGACCTCAAAACCCTACACTATATATATGCCGGCGTAGCCCTCAATACGAGGATTCCAGAAGTACAGCCCGTTTTTCGAGCCGCCACTCGTAGCCCCGCAGATCGGACGCCGAAGTTCTCCATAGCTAGGTTTCCGACGAACCTTCGGTGAGCTTTTCCGGCCACCTCGGACGTCTCCAGCGAAAACCGTCACCACCACGAGGTAGATCTCGTCGTCCTCTACACCGGCACGTCCTTCGTTTGCCGAATCCACCATCGTTTGATCGTTTCCCTAACCCATCTTCCTCTTTTCCGGTAAGAAGCACCATGGCGGGCACCTTCTTCCTCTCTCCGGCCGAGGAAGTTTCCCCTGCAGTTGGCCGTCCATCACCGCAGCCTGGGCCAAGCGCCCTACGCCCCGCGCCTCCCTGCGCCGCCGCCCATCGCGCGCGCGTGCGCCTGCTCACAGCGGAGCAGGTAGCCACCGCCGCCCCCTGCTCGTGCGTGCAAGGACGCCGCACGGCCTGGCCGGCCAACCGCCGACGCCGCCCGCAGCCCTCCAGGCTAGCCGCCGACCAGCCCCGGCCGAGGTCCCTGCCCCTCTGCTGGCTGTCCTCGGTCCCCTCCGTGAGCGTCACAGCCGCAGGCTCTCATGGCCGGCAAGCTCTGTACGTACAGACCAAAGGTACAAGATGATGTATTTACAGTTTTGCCACCGATCGTTAATCCTTTACCGTTTCATCGTCTTAACTCCGTTTCGAGCGATTCTAGTTGCGTTAGCTTTGTAATTTTGTGCTCTACGCAGTAGCAGTAAAGTTTATCATGTCAGTTAATTATGAATTTATTAATCTAATACTAATTACATTAATAATTAGTTAGTGGTTTTCCAATTAAAAACAATCAGTTTAATTTCGTTCTTGTTCTTTTATGGCCGTGCTGATCATGAGGTACACATTAGTAGGAAAATTTATCATGTTTCACATCTTTGAATTTTATAAGTAAATATTAATTTGATTTGTGCTTATGCAATTGAGTTTCTAATTAAAAGTAACATAGGCATATACTTCGGTCTTTTATAAATTATTGTAAATCTAATTAATGTTACCCTTAATCTCTCTTGATTTATAAGTGATTTAGTTTAATCCTGAAACATAAGTGCTTTCGTTTAGTTATTATATGTTCTTTATCTTTTCGTGTTAAATGTTTAAATGACTTAAAGCATATGTATAATCCTTCATAATTATAAAATATAACTTATGCCAGCATTAATGTCTTTTTAATTATGACTTGCTTAGATCAATTATGAGACATAATATAAATGCTCTATTAGTTGCTCTCACATGTTTTATATTTCTAAAGTAAAGTTTAAATACTTTATATAATATGAGATATGTTGATTAATAAAAGATGATTAATTAGTGACATAAACATGTATGTCTTTAAATTGTAATTTGCCAAGTTTAAATGTGACATATATACTTTGAATATATATACTCTCATTTGTTATTATATTTCAATTTAATTTGCATAAAAGATATCAAAATATTTATAATTAAGATATGATTAATTTATCTTAGTTTTCTAAATCTAATAACTCAAGTATAAAATGACTTAACTCAATTTTAGATATTCCCCTGAGATATCTTATACATGTTTTATGATCATTAAAATAGATAAAACATATAGTTTTCTTTCCAACGCAAATCCTTCGATAGATGTTTCTGTTTTACCGTAGCTCCGATTAGTGTGTCTTTCGCGTGTGTGTGATCGTAGCAATGCATAGATTAGATTTCGAATCTTTTTCATTGATTGGTGTATTGTTCTAATCTAGTATGTTTGCTATGCATGCTTGTTCGGATGCTTGTGTGGTGCTTTTCGGTCTTGTCCAGTCGGTGAGTTTTGCGTTGGTGATCTATAAGAAGTTGGAGATCAAGAAGAAGAAGAAGAAAACATTGAAGATTAAAGCTTACCGAAGGATTGGTGTTTAAGGCAAGTATAGCTTGGGTTTTCTTTCCGTGACCATGATCTTGGGCTTGTTTAATGAAATGTGATATAAACATAAATGATGAATGTTATCCTTTGGCAAAAGCTGGGATTTACAGTACAGCTATGAGGGCTATATGGCTCTGGCTCTAGTTATTTGAGAAACCCTTTTCTAGCTGGTTAGAGGTCTGCGAGTTGGGTATAGGACAGCCTCTGTCCTGTTGAGCCTAGATTTGGAAGCGGCCTTTTACTTTATTTTTGGAAGGGGGGTTCCTATATCTAATGACCTTGCGGCCTTGGCCGGTTTGACGAGCTCTTGGGTGGCTTTATATGGTTTCCAGTGTTTTGGACCTTGCAAACCCATACATTTGGAAATCATGACTCACAGTGAAAGTGTACAACCTCTACAGAGTGTAAAACTATTATAATAGCCATGCCCACGGATACGGGCGGCTTGGAAAACTGAGGGAATTGTTGTATGTTCATTTAAATTGTTTATGTGCAATTCATTATTCAATTACACTTGATCATGTGGTTATGGACTACACTACCTTGTTGCTATATTTGCGGAGTTCGACATGGACTCACTCTTGCTATCCCCCCCACACCTCAGGAGAAGTTTTAGGCTTGTGATCAACCAGTCAGTTTGGATCCAGTGGAGTGAAGTTTGCACCCGGAGATCAGAGTTGTCTATCCGTTGATTACTTTCTAAGGTTATCTCTTTTGCTAAGTTCGCTATATATTAAGCATTATGAATTGATACTGCCCCTTCATTTGTAGCTATATGTGAGATTTGATTTCCAGGGCTCACATATAGTGTGCATTCGGCTTTGTCCTTGAAACCGGGTGTTACAATACCCATTTGCAATTCTTGATAATATTCTTCTACACTTTTAGCACCCTATCTCAGTTGTTGCAATTTATTTAACAAATCACGTGCATAGTAAGAAGGAACAAATCTAGCCCTCATGATTCATTTCAAAGCATTCCAAGTTCATGGTATGTTATTAGGATTTTTCTTGCCATATTCTATCCACCAAACAGTAGCAAAATCAGTAAACTCACTAGTAGCAGCCCTAACACGTGTATTCTCAGGAAATTCATGACATGCAAACTTTTGATCAACAGCAATTTCCCAAGTAATGTATGCATTAGGATCATATTTACCATCCAAAGGAGGTATCTTAAATTTTATCTTACTAAAAGTATCATTATTATTGGGTACCTCACGTCGGCGGTGACCACCCATACCTCTACGATTATGGCATAGGCGACGCCGGTCATGAGTGTCATGAGCATCATGTTCAGTATCAGCAGTATAATCATCATCATAATTATCTTCGAGACGCTCTTCATCCTTGTTGTCTTCATTATGCTGCTCTTTGTCTTTCGTGTGGAAGTCATCAAAACACTTTAGAAGAGCAGCAAGGCTTCTGTCCATATAGGCAATAGATGCCTCCAATCCTATAAGCTTGGTGGTGGAGGCAAGTTGGGTGGCCTCCAATTGCCCAATCTTGTCATTGGTCACCTGTAAATCTTGATCAAGTCCTTCTGTATGCAGTTGCACTTGCCTTGCAAAATGTTGAATGATGTCCTTGGTGCGAGGAGATTGTGGCCTCTTGTTATCACCCTCTGATCCTAACATGGTTTAAAAGACAAGGGCAACAAGAAAACAGGTGAAGAAATAAAAGCCCTACAGCTATAAGGTGCACGGTACTGCAAGGTGCTCACTCTCAACCTATTACAAAAGCTCTTACCAATTCTTACCTTGCTCAACAGGAGGGAACGACAACCAATAAGTCTGCAACCGTGGAATGAAGTGTATCGGTGCCGCAACAACAACACCTGTCAAGCTGTAGTCGAAATATGTGGAGCTATAGGTGGGCTAAAGCAAGGAAGTACTAGCACCACGTTAGTCACAAAAGCAAGCTGAATAATCGTTCAATGGTGGTACTGTGCTGGTCCTAGCCTAGACCATGCTAGAGACACGAGCCTGGGCACAAAGGGTGTCACAACACACCACCGGAAACAATGGAGAAGCACAACAAATAGCCCCCCTTTTTTTTCTTTTTTCCTATTTTTTTTTCTTTTTTTTCTTTTTTTTCATTTTTTCTGGGGATCCTCAAAACTGATTATATAAACAAAAAGACTTCATAGGAGTCACACACCACACAAACTTTTTCTGAAGGATAGGGGTATTCCGATAAAAAAAAGATGTACTCAGATTCACACACCACTCTCTCTCTCTCTATAGTAAGAACCGAGCCAAAATGTATATGCAGGTCATGGAGAGTTTGAGTATAAATAGGACTACTGCTGCACAAAGATGTACTCAGATTCGGTCTCACAATAGCAACCAAGCAGCTGTCAATTCAGACTAAAAAAACCGATTCCAACTCGAACTCAACACCACGTGGGATTCGGTCTCAAACTCAGATTCCTACTCGGTCTTGAACACAAGGATGTATTCGGATTCAGCCAACAGAAGGTTTATATGTTAGCACACGGCTGTGACTAGAATGTGACAAGAACTCGAAACTCTAAAGGACAAAAACTAAGACCAGCAACTCGACACAACCGATGTAGCCGATGACTCAACAAGCCCTAACTAAGTAGTGCTAGCAAAAGCTCAAAGGGTTTATAGGATTGCGGGTAAAACTAATCTACTATATTTTTTTGGCTTTTCTGGACTATAGGAAAAATTAGAACAACGAAGGATTGGAAGACTCTCACCGATAAACCTTACTCTGATTACCAACTGATATGATCCTGCTAGGGTTTGTTCCCAATCTTTCGATGAGAGGTGTGGGATAACTTGATTGATGGGTGGAGACGACATTCATGGCCCGACTACTGCATTCCAAGCTACGCCTTAGCAACCGATACACCACCTCCAATGGCTGCCGTGATCTTGTGGAGCACATCACCCGACCACTAGGGCACTCGTCCTGCAAGCAATCGAGAACTAGCAAGAACAAGTATAACAAGTACTGAATTACTAGATGTAGATGAAAGTTCCAAACTCAATCTCAATTAAGGTGGGGTTCCAAAGACAAGAAGACGGGCGACTGATCCAGCACGCATGCTTACAAGCAAGTAGCGAGAGCTAAACTTGATCTAAACAAAACCTGACTATTCTTGATGGTGACTAAGGAGTATATGAAGGTGGAAGGACGACCAGGGGGGTGTTGGGGTCAGTTCTCCAACCCTAGGACGCGTCCCTAATGGACCCAACTTGATACACTGGCCCAGTTGGACCAAACTAAGGTGACACAACACCTTTGGACAGACAAGCTCTTAGTCAGTAATCTAGTCATTGTAGGCCACCTCAAAATAGATATGGACTTGATTCCAAATCCATATGAAAATAGACTTCATAAGGATTCTTTGAAGTACTCGAACGCCCCAATCCGAGTCCGTATGCGACCGTGGTGACCATCACAAGTTGGAGTTGTCCCGGAGTTCGAATTCAGCCTCCATGAATCCTTGTCCCTTTCGGTCCTCTCCCTGGTTCCTAACCAAAACAAGAGTGCATGTGTCTCCATGGTCTAAATATGATGGACAGGAACTCAAGAGTGAACTTACTTGATGATTAATGTGATGAGCACGGGCGCAAGTAATAGGACCAGAAACTGGTACTCGTGTCGGTGTGGATGTATCGTTGGTGTTGATGTCCTCATCATTACACCATTGGAAAGCTTATCAAATTCCCTACAACTTTCTTATAGAACCCTTTTCCAAATTGTGTAGTTAAGTTGGTTGAAAATAGTGCACAACAAAAACTACTCTAGGTGTCAAACAACATGGATTAATCGGCTTGTGATTGTGGTAACTCCCAAACCATAACAGATATGAAAGTGTTCCTTGTGGTCAGAGATACCTGCCAAAGTCTACTATTGTCCATAATTTTCTCATGATTTATGATTGTCCAAAATTAGAGATATAAGCTGAAAGAGTGCAGGCTGCTCCAAAAAGATAGGATAGAGGAAACTAGGAGAAACCAAAACCTGACTATTTATTGCATTGATCCTTATACCTTAGACCTATAAACTAAATGAAATTGTGGACAAACCCCACAAGATTATTACACTCATTACAAAGATCCAAACCAACCATTATCATAAAAGACAACCAACCAAACACTAACGGTTCACACTTCAAACATTGACTCAACTTGCGATACTATCATCCTCATTGTACTAGGGGTAAAAATCCTAAGACTCATCTCTAGATTATGCAAGAAGGTGGTGAGAAAGGGTTCTAAAAGCATCTCAAATCAAGGAGTGTAGATGAGAACAAGGGCTTAAAACAAGCATCAAGGAGGAGATGAACATCAAGGGTAGGAATATAGTAGAGAAGAAAATTTCAAGGTTTATAGAACAAGGATGTTATAGCAATTCATGAATCTTAAGATAGTCAATTTCTAACTAGGCTTACATCCTATAGTCAGCATTGCTCTGATACCTATTTTGTAGCACCTACTTTTATGGACAAAACCAGATACACACCATATGTAAGTCCAGGAAGTCAAATCACACATATGGCTACAAATGAGGGTAATATCAAAAGATAAAGCTTAATATATCACATATTTAATACAAGGAAAATAACCTTAGCCACAAACAATGGATAGACAACTCCAATCTTCAGGTGAAGACTCCACTCCATAGGGACAACTGACTGGTTGATCACAAGCCAAACTTCTTACAAACTCTAGCAATCTGGTACACCCCATTCAGGATTTTTATCCAAGTAATTGAAAAGTAAAGCAAGCGTAAGTACATGTCGTACTCAACAAATATAACATAGGGTTCATGAGGCTCAAAAGGTTAGCACTAGGTTTAACTGTAATTAGCTTTTAGTAGGTCATCTTTTAGCATTTGAGTAGCAACAAGTTTATCATAAGCCCCTATAAACACATGATCAGGTAAACATGAATAATGAATAGCATAAACAATTAACCATTAATGATCATCTCTTCCATAAGTGTTTTAAGGCCACTCCTAACCATGAGCACGACTGGCATACTAGTTTTACACTCTGCAGAGGTTATACACTTTCACCATGAGTCATGATTCCCAATTGACCGAGGTTTGTAAGGCTGGCGCCCCAAAACACTTTCAAGGTGAGTAGCCAGGGTACACTATGAAGTCTTTCAAAGGTTCATCTAACAAGTTAGGGCCGCTAGGTTTTAATTAGGCAAGCAGATGTAGGAACCCCCATTCGAATGGCACAATTCCTTCACGACTATACACATAGGAACAGAGACTTGTCCTATACCCTGACTCATCAAGCCCCACTTGCGCCGTAAAGGTGACCAGTAACAAGCTAGAAAAGGTCCTCATACTTGACTAATGTGGTAGAACCGCCCAGAATAGCACGCTTCTGGAGGCCCTTCATCTTCCACCAGACACTAAGCACCCCGAAAGCTGGCTACATCAGACAGTTCCTGTCGAGCACACCTCGAGGGAGAACTCGAATAATCCATGTTATTCCTCCATAATCCAATAATGAGAATGAGTTTACAACACTTAGTCCATTTCATACAATAGGAGTTCTTAGAAATATATTATTACAATATCAAGTCAGAGTGTAGGAATTTAAACAGCGGAATTACAATAAATGTCTAACGATAAGATACAAGGATCCGTTTGTGCCCACCAGAAGAATCCTCCACACAACAGCTACTCGTCAAGTTGCACCTACAATAGGGGTAAACAAACCCTGAGTACACAATGTAATCACAGGACTTACCCGACTAGTGCGAATAATTTTCTGACTCCAAACGAAATGATAGGCTTTATGGTTTGTTGGGTTTCCTTTTTGCAAAAAACAATACTAGTAGTGAATCCTTAAGTATATGTTTTATCAGCAGTCATGATTAGTTCATTAGCTAACCATTCTATGTAAGCACATGTTCTACTTTCAAGCAAGAGTTGAGCAATTAGATCTATTTCACCATCTTTCATCTTCTAGTTCTTACTACGGTGCTAGATCGTAGACAAGTCGTACCGTATTACACAGTGATTCGTGAACTAATGTAGCCTAGCTGGGTACCCTAAAACACATGCCCTGCTTGTACCCCAGGCATAAGCAAGACCAACCCACCACTCTCCTATCAAGGGGTCTAGGTTCCCGTCCAAACTTGGACTCCAAGCCCCCACACCTGAGTCCTAGACTCAGTGTGGTGCTTAGACCTCCACCATCCCCGCCTCCAATTAGTCAGTCCAGAAAGAGCCAGAACATACAACAAGAGAGCAATGAGCCTTCCCTACTCCCATAAACAAGTATGTGCTCAGGATAATAAGTCTATGATCTGACTAGAATCCAATGTAATGGCCGGTCCTTAACCGACACGGACAGGGAAAATAGTGTAACCAAGCTATGCCCCATTGGCCGCGGGACACAACCTCTTACACCCACCAATACCCATACCACATCCCTGCCCGGTCTCCATTTCTTTTCACCATTTTATCAAGAGAGTGATAATAATAATCACCTATTGCAAGTAACGGCAGGTTACTCACGCTATCGATAGCCTAAGCATAGCAGCTACTCGACCTATGCTAGTATGACTCATAGGTAGGTTATCTATGTATGTAGTTTCAATATAAATCCTAAAACATAAATGCACATCATATATATATATATATATCTAGTGATCATTTAAAATAAGGGTTATGCACCGGGGCTTGCCTTGGGCAAGCGCGTTGTCAGCTCAGTCAGTTAGTGGCAGCTCCGGGACCTCCTCCTACACGAGGATCTCCTCCTCATACTCCTCGATCACCTCCTCAAACTTATGATCTCTGATGGTCATGATCTTCACCAATTCGTTCTCTACATGCATGCGATGATGATGCAACACTTAGCATTTCGGCAACAGCAACTCTTAAAATAAGTATACACATGGTCAGCTACTAAGCTAGCTCTAGTTACTAAGATGCTAAGCTAACTATCATCTTCATCAAGTAAAGTGTTGGGTTTAAACACCTATCTTTTCAAATGAAGGATATATCTCTATTTCTACTAATGATTTAATGTATATTTGAAAATAAAGAGCATTTAACTACCCATATGTTAAGTCTATTCTAAAGCTACAAAAATTATAGTGAGCACATAATAATACCATGAAGCTACTATAAAATTTTCAAAGCTAAAGCTCTCATTATTTTGCCACAAAAATTCCTACAATATTTAACCTAATAATATTAAGCACTCTTAAATGATTTAATAGCTCCTAGCATCGACAAGTATATATATGAACTAAATACATTAACAGATAGAGTACAATTTTAGGAACTTAACAAAATTGATTTCACAATTTTTGGATACCTACAAGATTTTATATTAATTCCAAAGTCCAGCTCAGAATTAAAATGAAAAGCTATTTCTATTCTCCACTGAAAAAGCTAAACTGCTTTCGGCCCAATGTGGCCCACACGCACGCAGCATGTGCGTGCACGCGAGCACACGGTGGCCCATGGTACGGCCCCCTCAGCACCGATCCTTGCACGTGAGGTGGTCCCACGGCGAGGAAGCTAGCGCACGCTGGCACATTAGCAAAAACACCCCTAGACTATGAGCAAAACAACCCGCAGTCTATGTTACTATTTCTATAGTCAGCGACTTTGCAACGAAACCCTTGGATCTTCTCCTCTTTACAATGGCACGGCTCCTGGTCATCCCCACGCACTCTGACGTGGCAAGCGGTGGCACTGGCACTTATGCTGACCACATGGGACCCATGCCGACCTATCTATGAGGCCGACACTTACCTAGGGTTCGACGCGAGATGATGGGCGGCCAGTTACATGAGCCAGGACGCCATAGAAGGACCTCTCCATGACTGGTGGTCATCCTACGGCAATGGCAATGGCGTTCAGGTGAGCCAGGAGCAACAACAGGGCGGTAGGGGTAATGGGTGAGCAATGACAACTCACTAGTGACCTTATCTAGAGCCGGCTCAGCTGGAGATGACCCGAGCGAGGTTGGCCACGTGCACTGCTATGAGGTGAATATCGAACCACAAAGGCATGGCCACGACAGCTAGTGAGGAGGTGGCGCTAGAGCTGCAACTAGCGTGCGCATGATGAAGAGGGAGCCAAGGTGAGCTAGTTGTGAAGAGGAATTGGCGCAAGGCGAAGTGGTGGAGACAGGCCACGACTGCGGGCGATGATGAGCCTTAATGGCACGACGGCGGCAAAGCACCAAAATTGGAGCTCAAGCAGTGACATGAGTCAAGGTGGGGTGGGGTTAGCTAGAGAGGGGACTGTGAAGGCGGATACGCGAGCACGAGAAATTGATGAGAGGTGCTCGCTCTCTGGCTCATTGTGACGTGACCCAACGGTGGCGAAAAATAGAGGGAGAGAGAGACGGGGCGTGGTAGTGGGTTCGGCTCATCCATGCCTTGGCAGGACACGATTGACTGGACTTAAGGCAGCAGTCTGCGCACCCAATACATGATAATTTGGCCAAACCACATGCGCGTGCACGGAGGCTGGTGGGGCACGACAGGTGCGGCCGCAGCGCCATTAAGGTAGGACGACGAAGTAGGGAAGCCCACGTGCGAACTAGGACAAGGCAAGTAGCAGTAGTAGAGCGTACCAGTGGCATCAGTAGCAGTAGCGTCATGACGCGAGGTGGGTCAGTAGTGTGGACATGATGGCGAGTTGATGGCACTGACAGTGGTGGCAGCTCTGCGTGTCAGGGCCAGCGGTAGCCGAGACCTAGACAAGCCAGCGGTAGCCGAGACCTGGACAGGCCAGAGGTGGCCACGGACGGCCACGTGCAGCAATACACGCACGCGCACACGCGACCCACGTAGCGACGCCGAGGACCCAAGATTGGTGATCACGGCCACGTGGCCAACCAGCCAAAAACCATGACACGCATGAATTTTAAAGCGCTCAACATGACCAAATGGTTTCTCCTAAACATAAACAGTCTTCACTATGCTCAAGATGGCACATGAGACTACCAAATCAAGCTATAACACTACACCACTCCTTAACCCAATCTCTCACAATAAATTGCTAAACATAGCAGTGTCTAACTGTTGGCATGCATGAAAATTTCTAAGTTTTTGAGCTGAATTTGATTTCAAGTTCCATTTCTAGACTATTAGAAATACCAGCTAGTAATATTATTTTTCCACTGCAAGTATTTCACCGTCATCTACAAAGTTTGTACTTCCAACTTTATTAATGTGATAGATATATGTTCTATAGCATTTTTGCTTAATAAAAATTGGTTTTAAACCCTAAGTGATAACATGACTATCGAATCAACTTTTGTTTCGCATTTTAGTTGATCGTTTCGAGTTATAGAAATTGATCTACACACTTTATTACATGCATTAATACATAAACATAATGCTCATGACATATTTTAGCAAGTGATTTACGGTGTAACACCGAGGGTGTTACAACTAAAGCCAGAGCCATGTGACCCTCACATCTATACTGTAAGTCTAGGTGACCACTTACAAATAAGTCCTTAGGAAGAGGAATCTAGAGCACCATAAAACCCAATGCTCAAAGGCTTGTCCTATACTTGACTCGTCAAGCCCCTCTTTCACCAAAAAGGTGACCACTCATAAGCTAGAAAAGGTCCTCATACCTGACTAAAGACAGAGCCATGTGGCCCTCAGTTGTATTGTAAGTCTCGATGACCACTTATAAATAAGTCCTTAGGGAGAGAAATCTAGAGCACCATAAAAGCAAATGCCCCAGGCCTCTTAAGAAATGTTGCTAAAAAGCATATTTTAACGTTTATTGCATATTCCATTAGTCAAGTTACAAGATCATGATCTTTAATTGAGCGCTAGCATCATATATACTACCTAATGCATAAACCCATATGTGACAAGGTAGAAGTACAAATGCTTGGAAATCCTTAGTGGCAGTCAAGGTAGACACATGCAGTATGAATTAAATGAGTAAATGTGTATAGGACAACAAGGATGATCCCTATGTTATACTTGCCTTAAACTCAAATCCTTCTTCAAGTCCAAACCTTCAATGAATTGCTTCTTGGTTCACCATGTATAGCTCAGTGACTAGACAAGATCATAGAGCACCACACGAGCACCACACAAGCATCCACACAGACATGCATAAACATACAAATTTGACTAGATTAGAAAAGTACACCAATCAATAAAAATGGTTTGAAAACTAATCTATGCATTGCTACCAGCACATGGACGCAAAAACCACGCTAATCGGAGCTACGGTGCAAAAGGAACAACTATCGTAAGATTATTTTATAGAGCAAAAAGGAAAACAATAGGCTTTGGTTATTTTAATTATATCAGACATATATAAGATACTTTAGAGAAATATCTAGATTGAATTAAGTCAAATTTATATTTGAGTTAGAAAACTAAAGTACAATTAATCCATTTTATTTTATAAATCGTGTTGCATAATCATTATTCAAGTTAGGATTTAAAACATGAAATTCCAGATTAGGTTACATGGTAAACACTATTATGAATGTGTAGATTATGTCCTTATGAATCTCACGCAACTTGAAGGATCGAATCGGAGCTCAAACGTTGATTTTATGTCTAAAACAAGATTAGTGGCAAAACTAAAAATAAGTCAAATGCGTTTTCTAATAACTAAAAGAAAAATAAGGATTTTGAATCTGAGTGGACTACAGGTTTGAAAACAGAAAAGTGCTCTTTTGAAAAAGATGGGGCCGAAAATGTATGGCCAGGTCTAGGCCATATATTCAACGATGGATGGATCAGGATGATTGAATGTATGTGTATTTCCATTGTATTTCTGGAATTGTTTTTGTAAAGGAAAACGACCACAAAACGTATATATGACGTCATGTGATGTCATCAAGCTAGGAATCAGAACAGCTTGGAATTAGAGCAGGGCACAGAGCACGGATGGTGCACGACATCAAGAGCTCAACCAAAATATAAAGGATATATACATGCTTGCATGGGGAACGACACTTAACTTGCAATAGGTGAGATGGTGGTGAGCTTGCTTGTGTATGCAGTATAGAACATGGTTGGCATGTACTATATAGAACATGGTTGGCATGTACTGATGTACAGGGGCATGCGAATACGTAACCTAACTTGTAGTTGGACAAAAAGAAGCGGCGGCCAGGGAGGCTTGCTAGAGAAACTTAGGAGATAGATGGAACGAGAGTGTTGCGTGGGGCACTTACCGACGGTCGAGAAGTAGCAAGGATGATCGGTCGACCGTGATTGACGCAGAGGGTGACAAGATCAGGTTTCTCATGAATAGCTTCTTTAGTAGTAGATCAGCGAAATGACTACGTGAGTTGTCGACGAAGGCAGCAGCCAGCCACGCTCGGCATGGATGACGGTGGATCAGCGACGCTGACACAAGGGCGCATGCAAGACTTTGGAGATGGCGCAGTAAAAGAAAAAGGAGAAAATCTAGTTTACTAAATAGGGATTCCTAAACTAGGGGCTCCCCTTATGATAGTTCTGATATGTTTTGCCCAAGGGTTGGTCCATATATATAGTGAGGAAAACTACCACCTTCACATCAACTAGCAATATGGTACTAATTGATGTTGCACCATCCACCTCCACTAATAGGCCTAAATAATCATTTAAGCCCATTAGTAAATAAAGGCAAGGGCCTTTGAGGGTCGGTAGAAAATTGGGCTCGAATTTTTCTAATTTCGAAATTAATTAATATGATGAAATAAAAATAATTCTAGAAAGTCTAGAATTACCATTTATATTCACGAAAAAATGCTCCGAAGCTTACAAAAATCCCTAGAAAAATCCTAGTGATAAATTGAAAGACAAGGAATTCAGACAAAATATTTGGAGCTCAAGAAAAGATTGTTGGGAACTTGGAACATAAATATTAAGGTCAAGGATGTAGGAATTAAATTCTAGAATGAAGCCCGAAAATTCCTAGAGATAGATATTCATCTCCTAAACGTATTATAAAAAATATTTTGCACCTAGAAACACAAGGTGCGATAACTTCGGATTTTAGGGTGTTACACAAGAAAAAAAATCATTTTAGCTCTATTTCAAGAGAAGCAATTTTTAGGGTGTTACACAAGAGATAATATCATATACTTCAAAGTAAAGCAAATAACTTCAGATTTCAGATTATATGGCTAGTGTGAGATACTAAAAATTTAGTGGAGGTAATACAAACAACAAAGCTAAATCATGTGGACCACGATGCTACGTTTACTTGCCTTCAACGAAGATTGTAACACCATCAAAATTTCAATTTTGAAAATAGGTTTAAAATGATTAATTTATGAATTTTTGTGCACATGAAATATAGGAAAAAGAATATTTTCATTAAATTAAAATTCATCATAAGGACTAGCAACATGGATGTGCATACATGTTGGTGCATTTGATTTATTGCAAGCAGTGGTTGAATCCAAAATTCAAAATGAATTCAAAATCCTTTTGAAAATGAATTTGAAAATGGCTTTAAAATAAAAGAAAAGAAAATTAGAAAATAAAAGAATTTAAAAAGTTGTAAAATCCTTTTGATCATTTTATTTGAATTGAGTAAGTGTATTTTAAACCATATTCGAATTTGATTTGGTTTACATTTGAATTTGGTTTTGAAAACAAAATAGAAAAGGATTTGGAAAATGGAAAACCTCTCTCCTCCCAATCTCCCCCACGCGGGCCCACTTGTTTTTTCCCACGGCCTTCTCGCTCCGTCTCCGATGGCATAGCGCGCTGCGCATCCTTCCAGCTCAGCTCATTTCGTGGCCCAGTCACCCGCGTGGCCTACCCTGCCTTCCCCCATAGGCCAGCCCAAGCCACCCACAACGGACCAGCTTCTCGCGCTGCGTCGCTTTCCCTCTCTCCCACAAGCTTGAGTCGCCAACAGGTGGGCCCACTCTATCAGCGCCATCGTCTTCCTCTCCTGTCCACTCTAGACTATGCACCACCACCGTGTATGAGTCTACCACCATGATGCCGTCCTCCATGTCGTGCTCTCCACATCTCTGTCGCCCCCATAAAAGATGAGCACCGTGTCCGCCGCCTCCATCTCAAGCCCTAGGAGCAGCCGCTGCTTGCCACCCAAGCCCTAGTTGTGCCATCACCACAGCCGCAGTCATGAGCTCACAGCGTCAGCCATCGATCTCCCTCACCAGCGAGCCCGCGCCGATGAGAACCATCGCTCGATTTTCACGTCGAGGTAAGGTAGTCACCGAACCCTATCCTATCCTCTCCCTCTCTCTCTCTTCCGTGTGTGCGCTCTCACCATCATAGTGCCACCACCGCTGCTCCGCTCCACCATGTGCGCCATCATGTCTAGCTGCCGACAACCCCTACGAACCCCATGGTCGAGTTCGCAAGCCGCGCTGCACGTCCCCATGTTTTCCCATTGAAATCTAAGGCTAAAATCACCGTTCCAACGAGGAGCCGAGCTCCCCAGCCATGGTGCCGCCGCACCTGGCACTATTCTAGTCATCGGCCATTTCTCTCTCCCTCCTCGTTTTATTTCGCATCGTCCACTTTAGATCCAACGGTCTAGATCTCATTGTACCCCTTCGCGGGTAATTTTGCATAAGAGCCCCCACAAGATTTTAAGTTCTAACCCGCCGTTCCCATAGTTTTTCTAAAGAGCCCCTACCTTTTCATGGAATTGAACCCGCAGTCCTTGTCCGATTTAAAATCAGATTTTATTTATTTTAATCCAAAAATCAAGTTCCATCTATTTACAAAATTGCCACTACCTTTAGTAGGCCGTATCTTCTCTGTTTTAACTCCGATTTGATCCGTTCAAGTTGCGTTAGATTCATAATTGAGTAATCTACATGTTCATCCTACTGTTAAATATATTTTCAATTTTTGAAATTCGAGGTTAGATTTAATCTATTATTTTAATAAAAAAAATCTTGTTTAATTCATAAGTTTTTCGTTATAGCTCCGATTAGAGTGCTTTTCGCGTCTGTGTGTTCGTAGTAATGTGTAGAACATCTTTAAAACCTTTTTACCTATTGTTTATTATGTTTGGTGTATTGTTCTAATTTATTTCTATTGTTTGCTTTGTGTATGATTGCATGGATGCTTGTGTGGTGTTTTATGATCATGTCCAGTCGGTGAGGCTATACGCGGTGAATCTAGAAGCAATTCATTGAAGGTTTGGAATAGAAGAAGGATTTGAGTTTAAGGCAAATAGCTTGGGATCATCCTTGTTGTCCTATTCACCTTAATATCATTTTAATCATATGCATGTGTCTACCTTGACAACCGTAGTAATTTTCTAGCTGTTTGATATCCTAGATTCCTTGATACCTATGGGGTATTGCATTGGGCAGTATGATGCTAGTGCTTCACTACAACCATGAATCTTATAACTTGACTAATGGTATATGCAATAAACACTAAAAGATGTTTTAGCAACATGGCTCAAGAGGGCTAGAAGCATTGGGCTGTTATTATGGTGCTCTAGATTCCCCTCCCTAAGGACTTATCTGTAAGTGATCATCCGGGACTTATAGTACAACTATGAGGGCTACATGGCTCTGGCTTTAGGTCAGTATAAGGACCTTTTCTAGCTTGTTAGTGGTTACCTTTATGGCGTAAGAATGGCTTGATGAATCGGGTATAGGATAGCCTCTACTCTTATGTGTATAGCTGTGATGGAATTGTGCCATTCGACAGGACGGTTTCTATATCTTTTTGCCTAAGTGAATCTAATGGCCCCAACTTGTTAGACAATTCTTTGAAAGGCTTCATAGTGAACCCTACCGACCTTCCTTGGTAGTGGGTTAAAAGGCTAGCGACCTCGGGCAAAAGGGTAAATCATGACTCACGGTAAAGTGTACAACCTCTACAGAGTGTAAAATTGGTATATCAGCCATGCTCATGGTCACAAGCGGCCTTAGAACAATTACAGAATAGATGATCACTAATGGTTAATGATGATGAACACGGATGATACTGATGATGAAGATGCTCATTAATGATTACTGTTTATGCTATTCATTATTCATGTTTACCTAATCATGTGTTTATATGGGCTTGTGATAAACTTGTTGCTACTCCTATGCTAAAATTATGACCATTAAAAGCTAATCGCAGTTAACCAGTGGTAGCCTTTTGAGCCTCATGAACCCCATATTATATTTGTTGAGTATGACATGTACTTACACTTGCTTTATTTTTTACATAATTAGGAAAAATCCCAGATGGGTACCAGATTGCTAGAGTGTGGAGGAATTATGCTTGTGATCAACTAGTCAGTTGTCCCTGTGGAATTGGAGTCTTCACACGAGATAGGAGTTGTCTTTCCGCTATTTGTTGTCTAAGGTTATATCCTTTATACTAAGTACGATATATATATTGAGTATTGTCTTTCGATATTACCCTCATTTGTAGCTATATGTGAGATTTGACTTCCTGGGCTCACATATGGTCTGTATCTGGTTTTGTTCTTAAAATTGGGTGCTACAAAGATTAAGCGAAAGAGCTGGGCACGCTCCAAAGGCAAACTACTTGATCACAAGCCAACCTCAGTACTAACATCATCAAACCAACATGTCTAAACAACAAATAACACACTAGAACGTCCCCAAACCCGCCAGTTCAAACATCTGTCGTTTCACTACCGATTGTGACAGCAGCACTGTCTCTTCTCTTTTTCATATCCATTAAACCAAACATTCAAAAATTCTCGAAATCTACCTGATGGTACGAAACTTCATTAGATACAACTTTGCTATTATAATATTCAGCACAAGAGATTTCCATGGTAGCCTAAACATCCTCTTAACATGACTGGACTTTTCTGACAATCAGAACAAGACAGCAAGATTTTAAAACTCATAACTGGATATATACTCATCCTAAAATTGTGTTCTATAACAGCATGGCAATCTTAAGAAAAACCCTACAACTTCTATTTAGACAAAAATAACAAATTCGTCCATTATGAGGGCCAAAACCTTAATGGATCTAATACTGTCCAGATTTTCGTCAATGCAAAACAGCCTTATTAAAACCATCATATCTCCAAAACTACCGAGGCTATGAGGGTGATCTTGGTGTTGAAAGAAAGGTATTTAAGTCTTCTAAAACTTTGTCCACAGTGGTAAAATTTGTTCATGCAACTAAGATACCTTAAAACGAGGATGAACAGGAACTGCACAGTTTGATGGGATTTCAGATATGGACGAGATTAATTTCGGGAATTACTCCAATTAAACCCCTTCTAATTAGATGATGCAGAGTTGATCCAAATAAGTGGATTAGAATTCGGCATCTCAACTTCGGCAACAGCAGTGAGCACGATGACCAAACCCCAGTGATCTGCTCCTTCCTTCCGTTCTCTTCTCCCCCTCACAACGATCTATGCCGCTAGGACCGGTTCTTCGTCCTGATCTACATTACACGTAGGGTAACCTTCATGGACAGCGAGGGAACAAGAAATCGAGGGCAAAACTAAGAGAGGAGTTGACGTCGAACCAGGTTTAGTGAAGAACAGGCGCGATGAGCGACGACGGCGGCAGCAAGCACTAATCCTCTCTTCTTCACTCTTCTCCTTTATTTTTTCCTCTTCTTTCTCCTATGCCATGACCAGAAGAACAACAGCTTGAGCAGGGGAGAGGTCGATCAGGAAGAAAAGGAAATAGGCGAGGTAGCAGCCACCGTAATGGTTTAGCCACAGTGGGTGCTCAGCCACGGTCACATGGAAAAGCATCGACCAAGTCCTGTATGTGTACTGTAGCCACTGGCACTGTAGTATGCTGTTTTTTGTTCTTATAAATCTTGAGATTAACATAACTCTATCATCTGATGTCTTATTAAAGCATATTGGTAGTCAACCCAAAAGCATTCAATGAGCTCCATGCATTGGTGGTCTCCCGCTCATCCATCTGAGCAATGGATCAAAAAGTCAAAGTTTTAGCCTCCCTTTAAAGATGGTCAACCTTCGCTATAAAAAACATGACCCATATAGAAAAATGAATTTATGCAAAGCGTTCTTGGGTATTACATTCTCCTCTCCTTTATCGAATTCAGTCCCCAGATTCATCCAAATGGAACTAATAACTCGAAAAGCTCTAGATACTTCTCGCATATACAATCCTCCAACCTCCCATGTGGTTTCTCGTTTCATCTGATTTGTCCATGAAACATTGACATGTTTGATAGTTCGATTACCCATCTGAATTGTACATAAAACATTGACATATTTGATAGTTTGATTGCGCATCAAAAGCTCAGAAAACTCCAACATTTGCACCAGATGATAGTTCATCGCCATGTCTTGATTTATGATCACTGGCTCAACTTCAATCAGCTACTTAAGGTCTTTCGAGTATTTTCTCAACATAGAGATATGAAAACACCGGTGTACTCTGGACATAGACTTTGGCAACTACAATTGATATGCCAATGCGCCAACATGAGCGATAATCACATAAGGTCCAATGGACCTCGGGCTAAGCTTCAATTTGGTACCAAAACAAACAATGCCTTTTGTCGCTGAATCCTTCATGAACACCTCTTCTCCAACTACAAAGTTGTTGACGGTCACTAACATCAATTATAAATCATCAACATAACATGTATTTATACTTAATTCCATCACCAAACATAGGTATAGGGTTTGAACTAATAAATTCCATGAGTTTTGGTGAATCTATGTTTTTATCAGGGTTTATCCAGAAAACCATCAAGGGGGGCCTATTCATCTAAGGAAATTACAGGAATTCCGCCTGCGTAAACAGTGTCGGAAGATTCTAGAAGACTCTAGAAGGCTCTCCACCGAAGCAGACCCCAAGGGGCTGCCATGTGGGGCCAGCCGACCCCACCTACAGGCCACTCGGACCCTAGGCCCACCTGTGAGCCTCCGTGTCGCAATGTCGGTTCTCTACTGCCTCCTAGGTTGCATCTATGTCATCCTTTAAGTTAGTTTGATCTAATGGCTCACGTTGGATGCTCTGTCTATATATACCATGCCCCTGCCACCCTTCCTGGAGCCACCCTAAAACCCTAATTCATATCATGAGGATCAGAGCCAGCTATCAAGAGAAGATTAGTCCTCTATAGGATCTAGTCTTGTAAATAATAGTGAGATCAGATGTGAGGGAAGAATTTGGAGGAGGTGTCGGCCTGTCGGTGCTCTCTCTATGGCTTGTACCTTGGTGGATCCAAATTCTACTTGAGCTTGCCTTCAAGATTTCTCTAGTAATCAACTTCTGATTCAAGTAAGTAATTGTTTATATTGTTCATTGGTATCATGACCCTCTTTTGAGTGCTTTAATCTATAGATGTTCTAGATTAAAGTATTAATCGTAAGTGTAAGCATGGTGCTTAGACTTAGGTTAATTGTGGATGCACCCTGCATTCCGGATAGTGGTAGATCACATGTGTGACATAAGTTCTATATAGCCTATACTATATAGCTTCGTTGATCCTTTGTAGTCCACCTCCCATCTGTAGGCGCAAGTAGGATGTGGTTATGAAGGAAAGCATCCTTTGCTGGTGTCCTTCCCTAATAATGTCCCTAGTTGAATAGTAGAATACATAGCTTACCCAAGTCAGAACTAGAGAACCTTAGTTTTCCTCTCTACGCTCCTATTTGTCTCAACCTTGTTGCTACCCCTAGTTAAGTTAGATCGTAGTTAGTCTCACATGTTTCCCTATGGATAGAATACTTGGAATACTTCTGGGTGAAAGCTACAGCGGTATCCATGCACTTGTGGATTTATCTATGTGTGTTAAATATACCAACAAGCTTTCTAGAGCCATTGCCGGGGAAACAGTTGCTGAATTAACTTGGAGCCTAGCTTAACATTTTATCTTTTATTCTTTTTTTATTTTGCTTTTCCTTTTGGCATGGATTCCACTCCTATCTATCAATATGCTAAACCCACGAGTGCAAGCCTAGAGCCACCAAAATCTTTAGAGCCTATCCTAACACCTAGCTATGAGTTGTGCCCATGTTTTATAAAATTAATACGGGATAAATCCTTCTCAAGAGAAGGCAACGAAAACCCATACTCACACCTACAATAGTTTGAACAGACCTATGCATGCTTGTGTATTGCTGGCATGTCTGACAAAACTATAAGATAGAAGTTGTTTCTATTCCCTTTGATGGAAAGAGCTAAAGATTGATACAGTCAACCCGTAGGAAGTATGCATGGAGATTGGGAAATGTTATGCTCTAAATTTTGTTTACGTTTCTTTCCCATCTCTAAAGTGGTTAGCCTTCAGAAAGAAATTCTAAATTTTAGATAACTAGAAGAAAAAACTCATGGTACATCATGGGATCATTTTAATGAACTCATCATTGCTGGCCCAGACCTTGCCATTCAAGACCCTATACTTCTTCAACACTTTTACATGGGTTTTAGCAAGGATTCCATGGAATCCCTTGATGTAGCCTCTAGAGGAGCTTTCCTTCATTTGTCTACTAGTGAAGCTAGGGCTATACTTGATAGAATTAGTGGAAAGACTCCCTACACTAGCATTCATAATGAACTCCCCGAGAAAGAGAAAAAATCATCTCCCGATCAAGAAGGGGAAGTTCTAATAGCCAAATCACAACCACTTTAATCCCAAGATTTAGCTATCAATCCTAAACTACCAATACCCCAAAATTCCCTGAGAAGAAGGAATTTCACCTAATTAGGGATGACCTCTTTGGTGCTGATTTTGGGAGAACATTAAATTATCATCTTCATAAGAGACCTTTGAGCGAATATAATTCAAATCGTCTCAAGAAAGGATCTCTTAGAAAGTGTCCTCATTCCCATATAGGACATTGGGAAGAATTCAAGTATGGCATTTCAAGTAATGCCATAGAAGGAGAGTTGAACCATCTAGAAGGCATTCCTATCATCTCCCCTTCCATGACCACATTAGATGTCGCATCTGAACCCATCTTTCAACCCATCCTTGACCCTGATGATCCCTCTTATCCTCTCTCTCCTAAGTCTCATGATGACCCTAGAAATCCACTAAGACAACCAAAGCATAGGAATCATGAAGGTCACAAGGATGACCAAAAAGAGCAATGATAATGGTTAGAATGTATTAAGAACTTGTATGCCCTTGCTAAAGAATGGATAGACAAGGACAAAGCCTTATGGGTAGAATCCAAACTTGGCTTAGATCCAAACAAATCAATCTCTTTAATAAACATGACTCATCCAAGTTTGGAGGAGACCTTAGATGAGATCAACCCGAGAGCCACCAATCCATAGGAAATCTTGGACAATAAAACATCCAATGATTGTCATAGGCATAGAATGATGGAGACAATGTTTCTGCCTATAGATATTCATGAAGAAACACCCTTTGAGCTTGAAAAGGAAGATAACATCAATGAGCATGGAAGTTATTTCATGAACACCTCATTAAATCCGTGCTCGCATGAGAAATCTCCTAAATTAATTGGTCTCTCCAACATTACCACACATGAGATCTTTAACCCCCTCATTCTCCTTGTTCATAAAGACTTTGAAAGGGTGGTTGTAGATGCATATGTTTGTCATAAATATTGCAGATCTTGTTGTGTAAATCTTAAGATAGGTACACAAAGGTTGATGTTGGAGGGGAAACCACTTCACCAACTTGAGTGCAATTAGAAGGTTTCCCGAAGGATGAGCTTTTGTTCTAAAGCAAGCACTTTCGGGAGATAACATGAGCTTTCACTTTTTGTTGTAATGTCCTTGTGAAGTGAGCATAGAAATATAATTGTGAAAATATTTCTTCAGGGTATTTTTGTCACTAACCATTCTAGGTTTGAAGCAAAAAGAATGAAGGA